>NC_048229.1:32548281-32583229 GCF_002007445.2 Ailuropoda melanoleuca | reverse complement strand
GATGCGGGACTTGATTCCAGGATCCTCCGATCATGACCCTGAGCCGAAGGCAGACTCTTAGCCGACTGAGCCACCCAGACATCCCTGAATAAAATCTTTAAAATAAATAAATAAATAAATCTTTAGAAATATATACATTTTAAAAATCTTTAAAAAAAAATCACCTAACCTAGCAGTTACCTGGTGCCAGGCACCACTCCCCAAGTACTTTAAAATACTAGTGAATTCGGGGCGCCTGGGTGGCTCAGTTGTTAAGCGACTGCCTTTGGCTCAGGGCGTGATCCCGGCGTTGTGGGATCGAGCCCCACATCAGGCTCCTCCGCTATGAGCCTGCTTCTTCCTCTCCCANTTGTAGTCTGTACCTCTACATAGAACTTGGCACTTTGCCCTTGGGTAAAATTATATATAGACACACACGTATACACACACACACACACATATATTTGCATATTATGCATATATTATATACATAAATATATATATTTGTACAATATGTATATATATAATGTGAATTATATATTATTATATATTATGCATTAATAATACATCACATATATCATTATATTATCATTATAAAATAACATATTATATCATAACATATGTTATAGTATAGTATATAATTACATTACATAATGCATTATATATACTATATATTGTATATTATTATATATTACATATACTATGTATATGTATATTTATATATAATGATTATATATAACATATAAAATATATAATATAAAAACATGTTGTAAATTATATATATTTGCACATTATGTATATAAGTATATGCCATATATATATATATATATATATATTCCAGAAATAAATTACAACTCCAAAAAAAACCATATATACAGAAAGCCAGAAGTCAGTAAGTGCTTAGGAGAAAACGTAATCAGAGAAGGGAGAGTGGGAAAGTACAAGACGTACAACTTTAAGCAGGTGGTGGAGGAAGGCCCCCTTCAGGTGTCATTAGGGCAAAAGCCTGAAGGAGGCGAGGCTATGAGCCATGCAGGTGTCTAGGAAAGAACATGCCCAGTATCACAAAAGTACTCTTTATAGATTCTTTTTTAAGGGCTAAATGAATTAATATGTGGAAACCTTTTATTTATTTTATTTTATTTTTTTAAAGATCTTATTTATTTGACAGAGACAGCCAGCGAGAGAGGGAACACAAGCAGGGGGAGTGGGAGAGGGAGAAGCAGGCTCCCAGGGGAGGAGCCTGATGTGGGACTCGATCCCAGAACGCCGGGATCATGCCCTGAGCCTAAGGCAGACACTTAAGGACTGTGCCACCCAGGCGCCCCTATGTGGAAACCTTTTAAAACAGTGCTCTTTATTTTTTATTTTTTTTTAAGATTTTATTTTATTTTATTTTATTTTTTTTTAAGATTTTATTTATTTATTCGACAGAGAGAGACAGCCAGGGAGAGAGGGAACACAAGCAGGGGAAGTGGGAGAGGAAGAAGCGAGAGAGACAGCCAGGGAGAGAGGGAACGGCTCGATCCCATAACGCTGGGATCACGCCCTGAGCCGAAGGCAGACACCTAACCGCTGTGCCACCCAGGCGCCCCTTAAGATTTTATTTTTAAGTCATCTCTACACCCAGTGTGAGGCTGGAACCCATAACCCTGAGATCCAGAGTTGCACGCTCTACTGATTGAGCCAGCGAGGTGCCCCATGTTTTTTTTTAAGTTGTTAAAATTTTTTTCTTTAAACTGTGCTCTTTAAACAGAGTACAGAGATGTTGGCTTTTATTTTTAAACTTTCATTTTGGACTAAGTCTCATCCTCTTTTCTACCCCCCTCACCCTACCCCCGAATTTCGTTCTAATATTGAGCTGTTTTCCTTTGTTATCGTGCAACAGAAAGGGGAGTCTTTGTACGTGCCTAGCACCACTTACACACTCAGGGTAAAGCTATGAACACCCCACTCTCAGGGAGCTGACATTCTTTTGGGGAGACAGACAGGGAACATAAACACACATAAGGAAATTTCAGACACTGGAGGAAATGGCATTTAAGATCGGATCCAAATAGCAAGAAGGAGCTAGCTATGAGAAGACGCGGCGGGGAGGGAGGCATTGAGAACTAGTGAACAGACTGGGAGATGGGAGGCAGCCTGGTTTGTTCAAGGGACAGAGAACAGGCAACCATGGCAGGAACAGAGAAAGTAAGGAGGCAGTGAAACAGGTAAATTCAGGGAATTGGCAAGGGCCAGGTCATGGACAGCCATACTGAGGCTATATCGAGGAGTTTGCATTTTAGTCCAGGGGTAATGGGGAGCCATGGGAGGATTCTGAGCAGTGAAGTGTCAGGATCTGACTTGTGAGCTACGATAACAGTCTAGGCAGGAGGTGATTGCTGCTTGGACCAGAGGAGGGAGTAAGAAACACATTCAGGATGTACATTAAAGGTGAGACCAATTGGTTGGATGCCCGATCAAGTGAAGGGGTGAGAGAAAAGGAGGAGTCAAGGATGTCCCCAGGATTTGGGGCATGAGCACCTGAGTGAACGGCGATGCCCTTTACCGAGGTGGAGAACACTGATGGAAGAAAGGAGGACAAAATCAAGATTTCTGTCTTGGAGAGGCCATCTGAGAGATGCCCAGAGCTGCCAGGTAAAAATGTCAGGGGGACAAGCCACATGACTGAGATTTGGACTTAGCAAAGGGAGACCAGGATGAACGAAAATCCAAGAGTTGGGACACCTGGGTGGCTCAGCCAGTTAAGCATCTGCCTTTGGCTCAGGTCATGATCCCAGGGTCCTGGGATAGAGTCCCACATGGAGCTCCCTGCTCAGTGGGGAGCCTGCTTCTTCCTCTGCCTGCTGCTCCCCTTGCTTGTACTCGCTCTAATACATAAATAAAATCTAAAAAAAAAAAAAAAAAAATCGAAGAGTTGCCAGCCTACGTGAGGGTATTTAAAACATGAATAAGGTCACCAGGGCCATAAATCCAAACTTCTGCTAACTGTCATCCATTCATTCAACCCATTTTACTGAGCACTGCGCCATGCAAGGGTTGGGGGAGGAAATGCAGCCAAGAATAAGGCAATACTTCCCATACCCCACCCTTCCAGAAGCACCTTGCACTGCCCACTCTTAGGCGGTGCTGAGAGCTTGCTCGTCTTTAAAACGAGAAGGGCCAGTGGGTGACTAGATTCTGGCTGAAAACCCACATAGCCGGGCTTCATCTAACCTTGCAGAACCTGATTTCCTTTAGCATTTCAGTGGGAAGCAGGCAGGGGCATCAGAATATTTAAAACTCTGTATCAAAGTACAACATACATCTAGAAAAAGACACATCTCCAGAGCATGGCCCAGCGACTGTCACACTGTACACACTGCATCACCAACATCCTGATAAATAAGTGGAAGTTTAAATCGATCCCCAGAAATCTCCCTTCAGGCCCCCAGGTGATGGTGGAGCCCTTCACCCACGTGGGGAACACTGCCCCTTCTCTGAAGGCACGCGCTCCTAACGGTCTCTGCTCTCTAAATGGAATTACACAGTATGGAGTCTGACGTCTAAAGAACGCCTTTCGGCCTCGGGTCCGTGAGCTTCATAGGGGCTGCTGGACATCGCCTACGCTCGATCCCGTGCGAGTTCTGCTGTGCGCACACGCAACCTATTTACCCATTCCAGGGCGGTAGTGATTCTAACTTGCCACCAAGGCTTCGAACCACTGGCCCTGACTTTAAGAAGCCTATTTCTGGGACCACCCCCGAAGGGAGTCCCGCCCCCGCTAGAGGCTGCGCCCCCAGGCGGGCCTCCGCCGCTCACCCGACAGCACCACCTCCACCAGGTCGCCCTCCTGGATGTCTCCAACGGAGCGCACCAGCTGCAAGAGGTTGGCCGACGTGGGGTCATGTTTGAAGAGGAGGATCTTGTCGTAAAGACCGTAGAAGCCACACTCGGGGAACTGAGGGGCGGGAGAGAGAGGTGGTGACGGTAAGGCTCTGAGCTGCGTTCAGCGGCAGCGGTCTGGAACACTCCCAGGGTAGGGCCCACGGTTTCCCCCGGAAACAGAGACCCCGCAGCCCTGCGCTTCCTGCCTGCTCCCTCCCAGGCGCAGCTTGAGCGAGCAGGCAGGGTGCCAGGGCCTCAGGTGTGCTGGGAGAGAGCGCAGATGGAGTTTGGTGGCTGGACTGGGAAACTGGGGTGGGAGAGAGAGTGGCCCTGGGAGCGTGAGCACCCGGAATTTTCCGGGTGGGGGAGGGGGGCCACGTGAACACCGCCTCCTTTAAGCCCCCACCCCACCCCAGCTTCCTTCCTGGATCTATTGTCCCTGTTACCTGGCTCCAGGCCCAGCACTGGGGTGGGGCCAGCTGAAAGAAGGGGACTTAGGACTCATGGGGGGGGCGGGGNAGGAGACAGAAAACAAAACTGGGGTGAGGCCTGAGGGAGGAGGCCGAAGATTTGGGCACTGGGCAAATTACACCCAGGGGACAATCTGCACTCTACCCGACCCCCATCTGTCTTCCCAAAGAGCCAGCTGAGTTGGGTGTGACAACTGGACCAGTGGGTTTGGGGTTTTGGTAGAGGGCCAAGGAAGCCCCATATTGTTCTTGTCTGCTGGGAGACGGTCCACAGCTCACAGGGACTGCCTGAGCCTTGATTGCTGGGGCGGGGAGCAAAAAAAAGGGGGGGTGTTTCTGTCTCTAAGCTTCAGTTTCCTTGTCTGTAAAATGGGGGAGTTGGCCCAGTTCCCGATGTTTCTCTGAAGCCCAAAGAATTCATTTCTGGCGATCTGAGAAGATTCTGGAATTTGGACATTTTGGGATTCCAACATGCTCCCATGAAAATATATATATATCTCCAAAAAATTATCATGATATGTTTCAGGATTTCAACAATCTAGATCAGCAGCAGCCTGATATTTTCACGTTCTAGGAATCTAATAAACTAGGATTCGTTTGAATATCTTACCATTTAAAGGATTTCAACAACCCAGCATTCCAAAATTATAACATTTTAACATGCTAGGATTCCAACAACTCAGGAGCCTAATATTCTAACATTTTAATGTTTTAGGGCTCCAGCAACCTAGAATTCTAATGTTTGTACACTGTCTTTTTTTTTTTTTTTTTTTTTTTTAAGTAAGCTGTACCCCTAACATGGGGCTGGAACTCATGGCCCTGAGATCAAGAGTCACATGTTCTACTGAATGAGCCAGCCAAGTGCCCCTGGACACTTTCATATCAGAGGAGTTCGATTACCTAGCAGTTGCATATTCGAACAATCTAGAATTCTAATATTCTAACATTTTTACAGTCTAGAATTCCAACAACAGAAAAACCCACTACCCTAACTTTTAACATTCTAGAATTCAGGCACTGAGTTCCACCTGATTCCCTCTTGCCATGGTCCCCAGCTTCCCACCCTGGTGTCCAAAACTAAGAGTAGGGTGGGGTTGGGGAAGGCCCGTTTTAATAGGCCAGCATCAGACCTGCGGGGTGGGGACACTGTGATTAGGAGAGGGGACAAGAGTCCCCAGAGCCTCTGGGGTTTCCAAAGAGGTGCCTGCCCCTCCACACACATCTCAGGCCTGGGGGAGGGCAGAGATTGGGCTCGGAGACCTCACTTGCCCCTGGCAGCTCGCACAGGCACCCACACCCACACATGTCACCCGATAGCCATGGCCAGCCCGGCTTCAATTTCTACTGTTTCCACCAAACGGGAGGTCGGGGATGGGCTTGAACGGGGAGGTCCCCCATCTGCCGCCCCCACATGCCCCTTCCTCCTCACTTCTACACCTAGCTGGCCCCTCCCTTCCTCCCTGGTGGCCCCAGAAAACAACATGCAGGGACACGCAATTTGGGGAGGCCTTTGGAGCACCCCACCCCTGCCCAGGCCTCCCTCCGACGGGTAGTGGGGTGAGGCGACAACTGGAGGCTAAATACCCCATCCCCACTCCACCCCCAGTCGCCCAAGGCTTAATCCTCCTTTTTCCTCTCCCCTTATGCCAGGCTCCAGGACACCTCTGCCAGCGCCCCCTCCCCCTCCAGACCTCTCCCCAAGCTGATTGGGAGGAACCCTGCTCTCACCTTCTGGTCCACGATGGAGCAAGCCAGCTGCTTCACATGGGCCAACTCAGAGGCGGTGGGCAGCAGCACAAATTCGCGGGTCAGACCGATCTGGATGTGGAAGGAGACCCCGGAGCTCGGAGCTGGGACCTGGGCCAGTTGCGGTGGCGGCGACTGCAACTCCAAGCCGCCGGGGGGCGGAGGAGACCCCGGCCCGGGAGAGCCTGGGAGCCCGGAGAGATGGGAAGGGGAGGCGGCCATGGGCGGGGTGGGGCCGGGGGTGTCCCGGTACCGGCCTCCCGGCGCCCACCCGGGATGCGGCTGAAGGAGACTGGGGAACCCGGGTCACTGGATCCGAGGGAGCTCGTAAGCTGGTGGTGGGAGCGCGGGGATCCCGGGGATACGAGAAAAGAAATCTAGCAGGTTGAGGGCACTCGAGGATGGCGGGACCCTGGGAAATTAAAGAAACGCAATCCAGTGGGTCAAACGCCCGGGAATCGTAAAGGAGAAATCTAATGCTTTGAGGGACCCAGCACTTGAAAGATTCCAAGAAATCAAGAAAATCCAGTAGGTCGGGATCTCAGCGATCAGGAGAGCCCCAGGATCCAAAAGCCCCTTGGAGAGAGAAAGACTTGAGAAGGCAGCAGATGGGAATCCCAGAATCCAGTGGGTCTAAAACGAGGATCCAATTAAGAAGGGAGCCCGAGGGATTCATCAGACCTTGGGGGTGGAGGACAGCAGTCTCTGAGTCGGGGATCGAGCGAAGCTCAAGGACCCGACGGGCCCGGGGATGGGCAAAGGGATCCCGAGGGCCGGGGTGCTAAGGAGGGAATCTCACGGGTCTCAGAAGTTGGAGAAAAGTTCGGTCGGGGGCCGCGGAGAAGGGGGCGTTACCGGCGGCGGTGAGTGGGGGGAAGGGAGGGTCTCCCGGCGCTGGGCGCCGATGGCTCTTTTTCCCCCTTCAAAGTTTAACTCTGCGGCTGCGGCCCAGGAGGAAGTGTCTGGAGCGATGGCGCAGTCGGCCAATCCGCGCGGGCCTCGGTGTCGCTGGAGAGGGGCGGAGCCTGCTGGGGGCCGGGGGCGGAAGGGGAGGGCGGGCCCCGCACCTCCGAGTTGGGGGCGTCACCTGCCCCGCCCGCGTCCGGGTGTCTGGGGTGCGAGATGCAGGGGCAGGGATCCGGGACTGATTCCTCCCCCCAACACACCCAAGTCTGGAAAGTTAACTATTCCTTGAGCTGGAGAGGAGGGGCGAGCCACCGGTTGCGGGGCCGGGGCTGAAGAGGCGCCTGGCCCTTTAAGGAAGGGGATCGTCTAGTGTAGCCTGGCTTGCATCCGGCGCCCACCGCAGGGGAAAGGGTGGGAAACCGTGTCAGGTCCAGACCGCTCAGGGACCTCTGGGCTCGGCCTGCATCTTTTCAGAGCGTCGTCCTCCCCACCCCCCAACCCCGCCCAGGGGAGGCGGTGCGGGAGAGGTCCCCCAGCCCATTACACAGGTGGGAAGACAGAGGCCCCCGGACGGGCAGAAGGACCTGGCCTCATGTCTGTCTCTGGCAACCCTGACGAGGTGCATGGAGGCAACTGGAGGGGCCGGGACTGGGTTAGCTGTGCGGGGCTGGTCAGGCACTGGGAGGGTAGAGAAGAGGTGTACTTTCCTTCAATCAGCTCCCTCCTCGGCGCCAGCCCTCGGGAGAGTGAAGAGCCACAGACCTGGGGGAGCTGGAAAGGGCCGGAGAGACCAGGGCAGACAGCGCACACCCCCCCACACGAACTGGTTGTTCTCCGGGGCAGTGTGCACGTGTCTGTGTGACTTTAGGTAGTGGCTTCCCCTCTCTGAGCCTGCTCCCCCGTCTGTTAGATGGGACAGTAATAGGACCGAGCCCAGAGGGTCTTTGTGGGCACAGGGCTGAAGTTGAGCAGGCTTTGCAAAGATAAAGGGGTGGGCACCTCAAGCCCTCAGGTGTTTAAGAGTCTGTTCAGTCAGTCAGTCAACCAGCAAGCACTGAATGCCGACCTACTATGTGCCAGGCTGGTGCTCAAACAGCTCTTCCAGCCCATTCAGCAACAACTCAGACAGGACTTCTCCTCCCCAGCTAATAGTAAAAGAATGGCCGCCATTTAGTTTACATGCAGGAAACTGAACCCCCTAGGGGCCCAATGACTTGTCCAAGATCACCACTAGAGCCGCTGCCACCCACCCCCTTCACTTGAGGCGTCAAGGCCTGGCTTTGAGCCTCAAAGGCATCCCAGTGGAGATGGGCCACCCGCCCACCCGGGTTCCAGACCAGCAGGGCTGGTTGGGGATGGGGGCCTCAAGAGGAGCCCCCCTTCCCGCTAAAGGGCTGTGGGGGGCAGCTGAGGTCGGTACAGTAGTGACTCTGCCACCACATCCGGGGGCTGGCTGGGGCTGGGGAAGGAAGTCTGAGGCTGGAGTGAAAACCCAAACCACCACCTGGGGAAGCTGCTCAGAGCCCAGAGGGATGCGGGGGGAGCGAGGCCACGTGGAGCTCGCAGCTAGGCTCCTGTCAGTGTCACCTGATGGCCATCTGGCCACCTGCATCCTTCTTCAAGTGTTCCCGGGCCCCTAAGAGGGGCCAGGTCCTATTCTGGGCACTGGGGCACAGCCCCCGGCAACCCAGGGGGTGGGCATTAGCGTCAGGCCCGTTGTACAGAGGATGCTGAGGCCCAGAGCCGTGCAGAGGGAGCCCCACAGGACTAGCTACGAATTCTGATGACCCGCTGGGGGCCCTGAGCAGCCCCTCCTCCCCATCTCATTTTCTGGAACTTGTGCTCACGATCCCCACTTCCTGAGCCTGTTGTGAGGACCTTAGCACGGGGCCTGGCTCCTGCTAAGTGCTAACTGACCTGGTGAAGGGAAGGGACTCATCGGGGCACCTCCATCACTGCACCCACGACAGCTCCCAGCAGGGCGGAGGCATTCTGCAGGCCAGGTCCCAGGCTCTCCTGGGCCGGGCCGAGGCTCCACATGAGCCCAGGCCCACGTCGGAAGGGAAGGGAAGGTGCGGGGTTAAGCACTCAGGGTTAGCCCTTTGGCCTCCTACCACCCATCACACGGCGCAGGGGGGAAGGGGAAGGTCTTGATTTGTCACCTCACATCATCTGCTTGTCAGGGCTCTGCCCCCAGGCTGCTGCTAAGGCCCCTGGGGAGGGAGTACTTAGGAACAAAAAGGAGGGGCGCGGGGAGATTCGGTCCTGTGCCCCCATTTCCGGGCCTCCACCCACACCCCGCCCAAACTCTGGGCCCCTCTCTTCCCGCCCCCCACCCTACCACAAAACCCCAACCCATCATATCCCCTCCCTGAGCTCCACCCAGCCAGGCGGGGCCCAAGACTCATCTCCCCAAGTCCCGGGCCCCCTCAGGCCCCTCGACAGTCAGCACCTCCACCCATCTTACTCCAAAGGGTTTATTGAGACAAGTTTCACATCCAAGTCCAGGGCAGAGGGGATGGGGGCTTATAAACAGGAACCTGGAAGGGGGCCCGAGGGCTCAGGGTGGAACCCAAAAAAGAGAGTGAAATAAATAGAGGAAGAGAGTGGAGGGTCAGGAGAGGAGACACAGACTATCACACAGTGATAACGACATGGGGGGGGCAGGCGGAAGGGGCTCCATTAACATCCCATTTATTTATACAGATATACAGGGAGTTGTGGGGGACCGGTGGGACCCCCTCCAGCCTCCATGCCTCAGGGAGGGGCAAGAGAAGGCCATCTCTCACCACGGGTGACCCCGTGGGGGCTGGGGGGCTGCCCTTGGAGGAGTGCTGGGAGCAGTGGGGGAGGTAGGGGTGGGCGCCTCCCCCGAGGGCATCACCTGTTCCCCAGGCAGTTACTGCCCCTGGAGGTGCTGGGTAGTGTCTGGAAAGCTGTGTTGAGGGAACTGGAGGAGAGAGTGGGGGACTGGGCGTACTTCTGGGTGGGCCAGGACAGGCAGCACCCCCTGAGGACCACCCAGGGTCCAGCTGGCTCCATGGCTTCCTGGGGGACCCAGAGCAGGGGCGCCTGGGGCTCCTCCCAGCACAGCTCCCACTCAGGTCTGGGAAGTTGGAGAAGGGGGGTCAGGGGTTCAAAGAGAGAACCTGGCACCTTCTGGCATCTTGGAAAAGCTGATCCCCAAGGACATCCAGCCCCGGTTGTGCTGCATCTGGGAAGGCAGCTCAGATACCAGGACTGCGTGTTAGGGGACAGAGAGGAAACTCCCCGAGGCCACCCTGGAGAGTGATTCCTGAACGAGGCTGCTCCCCAGGCTGGATGCTCCGGGAAGGACAGGCCGTGGGGGATGGCCTCCTGGGAAAGGGCCGTTAGCACCACCAGGTTCCCAGGCAGGTGGGAAGAGGCCGGGCCTCCAGGCCTGCAGACTGAGGCTGGGAGTCACCTGAGGTAGACAGAAGGGAAGGGAGACGGGAGCATGATACCCCAGGTACAAGAGCTCAGGCCGCCTCAGCCCCCCTTCTCGAAGCCCAGGGGCTACCTTGATGCTCTCACGAGGTGCCTCGGTTACCACCCTGGGATGGCCTCTAGAAGGGCCAGGCAAAGGGACACCTTTGAGGTCCCGTTCAGGGTGAGAAGGCACGGGGTTTCTGCCCTCCCAGACCAAGCCTCCCTCCTGTCCAGCCTCTCACCTCAGTGCCACCTGCCCGGCCCCGCTCCCTAGCCAGTGTGGCGGCCAGGGCGGGGCCAGGTGGGCATCATACGAAGACCTTGGCCAGGGCGTCGGCGCCGGCGCTGGCGATGAGGGCCTTGCTGGGGTGGCACGCCACGGCGTGGATAGCCTCCTCGTGCTTCTTGCGGTGGGCTGTGATCTCCTGCACGCACGTCTTGTTGTCCAGGCTCCACAGACGCAGGGAACAGTCGTGGCCTGTGCGGGTGTGGGAGCAGAAAGGGCTGTCCCGAAGCACGCACCCCGGCTCCTCTGAACCTCACCCTTGGGACTGGGTGAGGCCTCCAGCCTCTTCTCCACCCACCTTGACCCAGCCATCTTTCGACGCCCAGCCTGCCATCCATCCATCTAGCTAGCGAGTACTCACTGGGCACCTGTGTACCGGGCCCTGGGGTCACGGTGAACATACTAGGCCGACCTCCCCGCCCCGGGGCTGCTGACATTCCAGGGTGGCAGAGAGAAAACAAGAACGCAGGATGAGTCATGCCAGGGGGTCAGCAGCACCGTGAGCACAAGCTGGTCAGCATAAGCACAGAATGGCCAAGGCGGGGGGGGTGGGCAGTCAGGAGGAAGAGCCTGGCAGGCAGCAGGGTGGGCCAAGGGAAGGTTCTGAGGACTGGCAGCAGGTGGGTATGGCTGCAGCAGCCTGAGCAGGGGCATGGGGAGGGGAGGAGAGGTCAGACAGCGGGGAGCAGACAGGGCTGGGCCTTGAGGCAGCCTATGCAGCTGGCCTGACCCCTGTGTTAGAAGGATCATGCTGGCTGTGGCGGAGGCCGGATCTACTTGTCCCTCACAGGGGTACCTGGGTCCTGTGCCGAAGCCTCTCTGCCCTGGACTTAATCCCACGGACCACCCCCTCTACCGTCATCCTTGGAGACAGCTGCTGCTGTCACAGGCAGACAGAGAACAGGCCACGATGGGTCCCCACGCTGTGTGCTAGCTCGCTCGTCACCTCCCACAAGCTCTGATGGCGGGGAGCAGAGGCCCGTGGCCTCCCTGATGAGCCGAGCACAGCCTTGGCCTCCCTGATGAGCCGAGCACAGCCTTCACCTCCCCGGGCAGCTACGGCCCCCTCTCCGTCAGCCCATGTCCCCCCCCATCCTTTGGAGGCCCAGCTGCACAGGAGCGGGGCTTCAGCGCCCTCATCCAGAGAGCACGTGCTGCTGAACGCCCCAGACCTTGTGGGGACCGAGACGCAGACAGACCCCAACTTCACTCCCGCAACCACGCACTTCGCTGTGACCAAAGTACGTCACTTCTCTGGGCTTGTTTCCCCGTCTGCACAGTGGGGCGCACCCAGGAGGGTTATCTGGATGAACCACGATGTAGGCCAACGCCTGCCGGGGGCTCTGCGTGCCCCTGCTCCCCCGCCTCAGGGAGCCCCGGAGCACTCCCTCGTGCAGAGGCACTCCCGTGCCCCCGTCTCCTCCTCTTCCACTGCCACACACCCTTGCTCCTTAGGAGCCCAGAGGATCCCGACTTACTGCCCGACATCAGGAACACGCCATTAGGGTCCACGGCGAGGCAGGTGACGGCGTCCAGGTGGGCAACCATGGAGTGCACAGATTTCCCTGAGGGGACAGGGGGTGGGTGGCAGGTTACTTTCCCTCGCCGCCTTGCCTGGGAAGGTGAAGGCCCAGACGGGACACTGAGAGCCCGCCACACGGGAACCAGGAGCTCTGCCATCTGGGCAGCCCCCCTGACGAGCACGAGTAAGCGGGGGCTGGGAAGGCGAGGCTTCACCTGTCCGGCTGTCCAGGAAGCGGATGCCTCGGTCGTCGTGGGCGGTGATGGTGAGGGGCTGGTTCGGGTGACTCACCACCTGGTTGATCTGGGTTGGGCCTGGAAGGCAAGGAGGGAAGGGACATGGGGGAAATCAGAGAGACCAGGACAAAGACAAGAGGAGAATGACGGTCCCACAGCCCTGCCCCCTGCCCAGCTGTCCAGGAGGACTGGGCACCAAGGCCTCTCCTGCTCGGGGTCACGGTGCTTCATCTGGAAGACAGGCACCATGCCCTGCCGGGGGGGCAGAGGTCAGGGAACAGCCACCCACATGGGCCATCCACTCTGCCAAGAGGCCTGATGGCTGAGTCCCTGATGATCTCTCTTCCCTCGGCCTTCCCGAGAGCCCCACGCTAGCCACAAGGGTGGCAGCTCGGACTTTTATCTCCTTCCCACCCAGAGCCCCTGAGGGGGGCAGGGGAAGATGACTTCTGCTCACTGGTCAGATCACCAAAGCCACAGGAGGGATTGGAGCCTTGGAGGCACTAAGATACCAGCCCCGGACCCCGGGGCCCCTCTTACCGCTGCTCCCCCGGGATTCCAGCGAGAGGAGGGCACTGCCAGCCTCCAGGTCATACAAGACGGTGTCGCCGGAGCGGAAGGAAGCCACAATGTGGGCAGGCTCGGTGCTGGTGAAGGCCACTGAGGTGGGGATCCCATGATCTGAGGGCAGAGGGAGGGAAGACTGCTGAACAGACCTGGTCCTGCCCCGGGGCTGCGGGACGGGATTTGGGAAGCCTGGGCCCTCATCAGGAGTCACGCTCCCGTTGGGGCCTCCAGCTCTACACAACTCCTCCATGAGCTGTCGGTGTCCCTCCCAGCCCCGTTCCCCCACTCACCGCTGGCTGTGAGGAAGGTACAGAGGCAGGCTGGGCTGCTGCTGGGGTCCCAGATACGGATGGTGCCGTCAGCAGAGCAGGAGGCCAGGCGCTGGGAGGTGGGACTGAAGGCTAGGCCCCACACAGCGTCCCCGTGGCCCTCCAGGACATGGCTCAGCACGCTTGGGTCTGGACACACCGAAGGGAGGAAACGGGCTACGTCAGGGCCGAGAGCACCAACTCTCCTGAGAGCCAGGAGGCTGGGCTGGGGCTGCCTGCTCACCCAGCTTCAGACCCGGCTTCCTCACAGCCTCTGAGCTTTACCCCTGCAGCCTGCCTCAGCTAGCTGCTCACGCTCTGACCACGGGCGCTTCTGGCAAGATTTTAGGGCTCTGGAGGCAACCCAGAATGGAAGCTCCAGAGGGCAGGGACCCACCCCCCGTTTGTTGCCCATCCCACGATAGCGCCTGGCACAAAGCAGACGCTTGGTATATGATTTCCAGGACTTAGTTAAGGGAGAAGGAACAATGGTGGCTCTGCAGCCCCAAGACCCTTTGCAGCCTGGGCCCCGTGGGTCGGGTCGGCCCGGCCGTGCTCCTTGCAGCCTTTCCTGCCCTGGGCACAAGCCCTGCCTCCCTGGGTCACACAAGTCCACACAGGCTGCTCCGGTCAGGCCCTGCTGACGCCCAGTGTGTGGCGGCTTGCGAGGCCCAGAGCACACACTACCTGGGACTGACCCTTGACCTTTCACAAGGCGGGGCTGTTCTTGGGAAACAGCGTGTGTTCCTCAAGGGAAGACACAGACCTCTGGACTCTGCCGTGACAAAAAGCTGCAGAGCCGTGCTCGTCGTCAGGAAACTTAACAAAAGAGGCGTCAGCAGGTAGGGAACGGACACTGAACAGAAGTGACGGTTAAAGGCCCCAAGGATCAAGCGCAGAACTCCCTGCAACCTGGCCCAACCTACAACTCGCCTCTCCCCTGCTCTACTTCTCCTCGCCGCCTCCCTGCACGCAGCCCCCGGAAGGCACTGCCAGGGCCCGCCGTGCCTCTGCACAGGCCAGTCCAAGGCCCCATTGCTGATTGAGTCAGCAGACCCACCAGCTCCTCTGGGAGGCAGTCCCCCAACGCCACCTCTCTCCTGCCTCAGCCTGTCCGCCCCCGTCCCATGCTGAACATGCCACTCTCTGCTCCCCTGGGCCGGGAGCGCACAGTCAGGCACCGGCGGGGGCTAAGAGAATGCAGAGACTCCCATGGACACAGTGGGGGGAGGGAGCTGTCCTCACCATAACCGTCATAGGGGTCCATGTTGAGGTCGGGAATCTTCCAGCTGTGGATGCGGGCGTCTGCCCCGCCACTGTAACAGCATTCGCTGTTGCTGCCCATGGCTACTGCCAACACAGGGCCCCTGCAGGACGCACAGAAAAACTCAATCTCGCCCCTCCCTAGGCCCCCTCCATGAGACCTTCAAGTCCTCTCCTAGATTTTTCAAGGATGGCCAGAAGGAATTCCGCATCTGGGGCTCTGGCTGCGCCACCCGGGCCTGCCTTCCCCTGACCCCCCACGCCCGTTTCCTCCTCCGAAGACTGGGCTGAGAACCAGCTACGGGGGCACTGGATCTGCGGAGCACCGGGAGCAAGGGGGTGCGTGTGCAGGGGGCCACACTCCCCTCAGGGGCACCTCCCTACCTGTGAGCCCGGAAGGCGTGGATAGGTTCCACATCTAGCGCGGCATTCCTGGGGGGAGGCAGAGGAGCCCAATGTCACCGAGAGCCCCTCATCCCCCTGAATCCAAATGCGCCTCCCAACCCCCGACCCTGGGGCTGCTGCGCTCACTTCTTGGCTGTGACAGCCTTCTGCAGGTTCCAGAGCTTGAGCGTGCCGTCCTCAGAGGCGGTGAGCAAGGCAGACTGGCTGTGGTGGAAAGCCAGGGAGCGCACGCCATCGTAGTGTGAGCGGAGAGTGAATTTGGGGTTCCACGTCTTCTTAAAGGCATCTTTGCTGTCAGAGAGCTGGGGTGGGGGGAGCGGCCTCAGTGTCCCCACAGTCCCGCGGATGCTGACTGGCATCCAGGATGTCAGGTCACTCAGACCGACGTAGAGCCCCCCCGCACCCTGGCCTCCAGCCCCAGGCGCCCTGCCCGCAGGCGGCACCCTGAGCTCGCTCAGTGAGTCCTACAGTGTGCAGGGACTAGCTGCGTTCTGGGCTGGCAGTTCAGAGGGGGTTTGGGGAAGACGGTCAGACCACCCCACAGTGCACAGGACTGGGAACTCCGAGCAGTGCTAGGAATTAAACATAGACCGGGAAGAGGTACCCAGCAGCCTGACCGCCTCTGTGGCAGTCAGCTAGGCTTTCCGGAGGCGACGCTAAAGCAGCAGGGCTTAAACAGATCAGGGAGGGGACTGAGGAAGGACACTGCATGTGCAAAGTCCCTGTGGCTGCCGGAGCGGATCCGGAGCCTGAGAGGAGGCCCAAGTTACTAAAAGCAAGGGAGAGAGCGGCAGGAGCTGAGGCCACAGCCTCGTTTGGAATCTTGCATCTCACCCTGAGTCAAACAGGGACCCCTGGAAGGGTTCAGAGCAGGGAACAGACGTGCACTGGGGAAGATGCGGGTGGCTGCAGAGAGGCTAAGGGGTCAGGAGAGAAGCCTCTCACGGAAAGAGGAGGGCACACAGAGCACACGCTAGGGAGTGGAAATGGGGACAGGTACACAGAGTGGGGAGACACTGGGAGGAGAATCAGCAGGCCGCTCAGGGGGGTCCCAGAGACGCTGCCCATGCCCTGGTGGGACAGTGGTGGTGCTCTCTGTGGGGGACCCTGGGGCAGGAAGCTGGCAAAGATGATGAGCAGACTGTCAGGCAAGACTCAGTGTCCTGCCCTAACACGGGGTTCACATTTGACCAAGCCCTTCACATGAGCTCTACCCCCCACGGTACCCACCTCCACCATCACCACTGCCCTAGCTCTTTAGGGCCAGAGGCTCTGCCACTGTGTGGTTACCCCCTCACGGGCACACCCTCCCCTACTCAAAACCTCCACCCTGGCCCCCCTTCCTGGCATCCCACGACAGTGCCCCCCAACCTTGCTGGGGTTACCAATCACTTAAGATCCAGCTAAAAGCCGTGGTGGCTGTCCTGCCACGGGAAATGCACACACACATGCACACACACACCCCTAATTCAGAGACTAGCAGATGGCCAGAGGCCCCTCCGTGGGTACTGGGCTCTGAACACTTGGTCCTGACGTCTCCTTCCACCCTGGCCCATCTGCCCACCAGCCCCACTCGTGCCTGCTTTTTTGGTTTCTGGCTGCAAAGGTCAGCTCAATGCCCATCACCTGCAAAGATTATCTTTGCTGCGCTGTGGCGACCCACAGCCCCCTTCCTCGGACGCTGCACCCCCGTGCCCTGCGTCCAGCCCGGGGTGGGGGACCTGGACTCGAGAGGCACACGAGCCAGGAGCGGAAGGGAGCGTCACCTGCAGGAGCGGTCAGCAGCTGCACCCCAGCCTTCCAGGCCCTGTACCTCAGTAACCCCTCGAGTCCCACGCCCCCAGCCATGTCTGCACCCCTCTGTAAACCAGGGTGAGCTGCTGGCTGACCTCACAGCATCCTCCCACTGGGGGACTGAGCGCAAGCAGGGCACCCAGTCAGAGCTCAGTGAAAGCAGGCATGGTGTGGGATGCCCAGTGGGGGCCCGCTGGGGGTGGGGCACCCCAAGAACTTACATCACAGCTGAGGTCGTTGTCGTTGGTGACGGTGAGATCTGCCAAGTCCCCCAGGCTCACCTCCCCGCCCCCGATAGTGTCCATGATGAAAACGTCTGAGGAGAAGCCAAAGGAACCTGGTAGGGGTAGGGGAGGGAGGGGGCAGAGAGGGGCAGGGAGAGAGAGAGAAAGACAGAGAGAAGCAGAGAGGGAGATAAGGAGTCAGAAAGAGAGACAGGGAGAGGACAAGATCAAGAATCACAGCTGGAAAGAAAGAGACAGGGAGAGACAGACAGGGCAGGACAGACAAGAAGAGAGGGAGACAGACAGACAGACGAACTTTTGCGACAGGGAGGCTGCAGACTAGAGGCCAGGCTCTGACCCTGAGGACACAGAAGCCCTGGGCTTAGCTCTGCAGCCCCCCTCTGGTGTGGGCCCCCGGGGACCAGGCCAGGGCGGAGGGGCCTCTTACCTTCGTGTGGCCGGGGCTGGGGTGTGCCAGGAGGGGGACCAGTCACTTTAGGGGGCAGCCCGTCCACATCCCGGAGGTCGGCCAAAATGCCCTGGAGTTTGACCCGCCGGCTTTCTGGGGGGACAAAAGCGCAGGGCTGGAGTTGCCCACCACGTCCACACCCAGCCACTAGCAGCCCCTCCTGCAAATGTGGGGCGGCCAGGAAGTGCCGGACCCAGAGGGCTCAAGGTGGGAGTGGGGGGTGGGCGGAGGAGACAGACTGAGCAGGGACCCTCTGTGGTCCCAGTCCGGCAGGGGCCTCAGTCCCTGGCCACCCTACGTGACGGCTGAGGGCCTTGCCGCTCGGAGTCACGGAATGGGAGGAAGACGTGCCACTGCCCTGCCTGCCTCTTCCCACCGGGCCCTCATCCTGCTCCTCCCCGCAGGCCGCCGAGAACGAGCCGCCCTCACGGAGGGCTGGAGGCCCTGCTCCAGGAAGAGCTGGGCCTGCTGCATCCCCGCAGGGATTTTCCAGGGAAAGGGTGAGGGCCCAGCCACCATGGTGTGGGCGTCCTGCTCTCCTGGGCCACCCTCCTCGCAGGAAGCGTATCCGTCCGGCGGAGACCCTGGGGCAGGAAGCAGCTGTCGGCGGCTGCGTGTGCCCCTACCTTGCCCGGTGAGGAAGGCTGGCCGGGAAACCCTCCGCTTACCCAGCTCATGGTGGGTCCCCTCTCCGGGGCACCGTCGAGGGTCCGGGGAGACTTCCCCCTCCTCTCCTGAGCCCAAGAAATCGAACTCATTGATGGCATCCTCGGAGTCATCCTCCTCGTCCTCGTCCTCCATCTCGGGCACCAGGGCCTTGGAGGGCAGCTGGGCGTGCAGAAAGCCAGACAGGTCAGGAGGCTCCGGGCCGGAGCCCAAGCCCACCAGGGCTCCAGGGCAGAGAAGCCAAGGTTCGCGGCCTCCACCTCACCCTGCTTACGGCCATCTGCACCAGCCCCACTTCCCTCCCCTCAGTGCCCTTACCCTGCAGGGCCCCCCTCAGCACACTCTGGCAGCTGTGCTCCCCCTGCTGGGAGTCTTCAGAGGCCGCTCCTTACTAGGGCCAGTAAGGGCCGGGGTGCTGCCAGCTCCCCAAACCCCCGAGGGGCTTTGCACGCCTTCCCCCTCACTGCCACCTCCACCTGTGATTCCCTCCCAGAACCTTCCTTGGGCTTTGGCCCCGCTCTTCCTGCTCCCTCCCCTCCCGCCACCCCCACCCCCTCAGCACAGGTAATTCTCAGGGAAGAAAAGTCAATACAGCCTGTTTCGGGGCAGAGAAGAAAGATACGTGTGCAACTGTGTGTACGGAGGCGCACAAGTCAAGTGGGAATGTCTAGACGCCCGGGGAGAAGGGTGGCGCCAGCACACTAGGCAGGCGTCCCACGTGACTTCACCAGATTGCTGCGCTGACCATGAGCAGACAGGCGGAGCAGTGAAGCCCCTCACCTCACGTCCCCATTCCGAGCCGTCCCGGATACACGGAGACAGCTCTGGACTACACAGAGACAGCTCTGGACGAGAGCCTACCAAGTGTCCTCCGAGTCTTCCGTAGACCTTTCTTGGTTGGTTCAAGCTTTGCTTTTTTATATGACAAGCGGGCGCTACTTTTAAATGAGGGAAAACAGCACCATGCCTCCATCCTGAGAAGCAGGACGCTGGGGCAGGTGAGCGCTGGCGGTCCTCACCGTCAGTCTTAAAGCAGGCCTAGGAACGAACCCTCTCGTGTTCCTTGGTGCGTGCGCTTGGACCCCCGCCCAGACTTGGGGTTTCAGAGCAGCACGGCACCTGCATTTCCCCACACGGATGCCTTCCACACACAGCCTCTACAATGACGTCTTACACGTGATGTCACTACATCACACGCAAAGGGCCATCCAAGGGCTGTATGCCCGGAACCTCAAAGATTGCAGAAAATGGCTTAAGGGAGCCCCAGAATTTTCACTAACAGTTTTGATCGCTGCTTTCTGCTTTAAGTGCTGGCTTAAGAACATACCCCACCCCAGCACTGGGGCTCTAACCACCACTGCCTCAAACAGCACCTCTTCCGGGGAAGCTTCTCCCTCCTAAGCGTTCCATGACTGGACCAAGTCCTGGGCACCCCCGGGGCCAGCCTCAGTTGGACCACAAGCTCCTCGAGGGTGCGGCTGACCCTCCCACAGGCTCAGCACTCCAAGCCGGGACTGGAGTCAAAACTGCTCAGGCATCTGGGAGCGGCCAGCCTCTGGCCTGTGTGGGAGGACCAGAGAGAAAGGACGTGGTGACCTCCCCTCCCTTCCCTGTGGAAGAGCCAGGGTCCAGGTTAAGCCAGCATGCCCAGAGAGGCAATGGGGGCGCCGGGGCTCTAGAGGAGTGTGGCACCATAACAGGTGTCCCCCAGGGTCCACAAGAGAGGGTTCCCAATTCTGTTCTGTCCGCCGTGCCAGGCACTGCTCACCGTGCCACCATCGAGCACTCGGTGTGGCCAGCCACAGCATAGCCAAGGGCTTTCTGTGCATGAGTTCATGTTAATTAAATCCTCAACAACCCAGCAGCAGGGACTCTGAAACTGCAGCTAAGACAGCATCACGTGCCCGTAGGCACACAGCCAGGCCAGCAGCCACTCTGGGAATCTCGGAGGTCTTTGGAATCAGCCTGGTCACTGCGGGGCTGCAGGGTGAGACAGTAGGCCTGGGGAGGCTCGAGACCCCTGCACAAGGAGCCACCCCACAGGGCCCACGGGACAAGCGTGGTGACACACACACAAAGGCCTGAGGGAGTACGGAAAGTCAGCCGGGATCTCCGCTGGGAGGAGCAGAGATGAGCGGGCAGGCTTCCCAGAGGAGGATGAGGTAAGAGCTGAGAAAGGAGTGAAAATCCCAACAGGGACGGGAGGGAGCAGGAACAGGGGTAGGAGGCCCCAGACTCAGCGCCATCCTGACTTTCCCGTAACCCAGCTCTAGCGTGCTGGCTCTTGTGCGTGCCCTGCGAACCCGCGCCAGGCGGGACCCTGTACTGAGCCACACCAGGGACACTGCAGACAGAGCTGGCCCCACATAGCCATGGGGACATGAGGCAAGGAGGACCAGGAGTGGTCCAGATCCAGATGGCTCCAACCCTGCCAGGGGAAGGGGAGGAAGGGCTGGTGAGAAGTCAGAGAGGGCTGCCTGGAGGAGGGGTGCTAAGGTGAGGCTGAAGGGGCACAGAGGGGTTCTGATGGGAAGGCCACACACAAGCCCCTCTGCATGGGCACGCTGCTGGCCACAAGCTCCCCCAAGCCAGGGACTGGACCTCTGTCTCCGCGTCATTGCTCCTGGCATAGGGCTAGGCCCACAAAGGCCCAAACTGATGTTTACCTGGCCAGGGGGCCCAGACCATGCCTGAGGTTAGTGCCGCTGAAACGGCAGGAGCACGGTGGCTTGAAAAGTTGAGGAGCGGGGTGAAGTGGGGTGAGAGCCGTTACTGTGAAGCCAAGCTGAGAACTGGACTCCACCCTGCAGGCAGTGCCCCTGGGCTTAGGTCCTGACACAAGAACAGACTGGACACTCACGCCTACAAAGTCCCCTGCGGGATCCCCAGCCCAGCCCCAGGCTGAGCCTGAGGTCCCGCCACATCTACTCTGGCTGCTGGGGAGAGAAGAGCAAGGAAACCCCCATAGTCCCTGCCTGGCAGAGCTCACAATCTATTGAGGGAAAAGACAGAAAGCCACAGCCACACCAAAAATATCTCAGTGCGACAGTGACGAGGCTAGCCTGAGGGAGAGCGTGCTGCAAGAGGGCTGCGCATGGCTGGCCCTGTCTGGAGAGTTCAGGCCTCTCAGGAACGTGTGCGAGCAGAAGGGGGGCTGGGAGAAGACAGGGGTGGGGGTGAGGAGGCGGGCTCTGACACAGCACTGAGGCTGCAGCTTGGCTGGAGAAGAGACAGGGACCCTGGGAAGGAACAGGGTCAGGCCGCACACAGACCGGGCCATAAAGGGAGCCCCAAGAGCACCCACAGGGGCACTCTGCTGCTGGGCCGCGAAGCGGGCGCCCCCCCCGCAGGGGGAGGGAGGAGCACACCTTCACACGCTGCTTCTTGTGCTGCACGCTGTCCAGCTCATCGTCCTCGTCGCTGTCCTCGTCCTCACAGTTCTGCAGGAAGGGGATCTGCTCCAGCACCGAGCCACTCAGGCGCTCTTTGCCATCTTTGCCTGCCGCGTTCCTGCCCACAACAGGGGGGCAGAGGGGGCATCAGTCCCGCCAGGTGATGAAGCTCAGATGGGATGGCGCCGAGGTGTCGTGGCCAGAGCCTGGACCCCCTTCTCAAGAGGGCTGAGCTCACTGTGACCGCACAGGAGCCTCGACCCGTCTCACATAGGGGGCTCCAATCCCAGCCTCCGCCTGACTCGCTCACCACGACCCGACCACCCTGGCTTGGACAGCACAGCTGGCCCCTCCTTCCTGAGCTCTGAGACCCCGAGCAGAGGCCCTGCCCTGACCACACAACTGTCTGCACGTGCTGAGTCAGGACAGCTGGCCAAGAAAGTGCCACTGACTCAACAGCCCCCTTTCCCACGGTCCGGGCGAACCCCAGGCACAGGTCAGGCGAGTGGCAGACACGCCCGGCGGGAAAGAGGAACGGGTCCCTACTGCCAGCCTCGCCGTCAATGAGCCTGTCCCCTCCTGCCTAACAGATGGCCTCCTGTTTCCACTCCTGGCCGACTGTCTAATGCCTCCGACTGGATGACCAGTTTTAACAAGGATGTATCTGCCAAACCCGAGTCCTGGGTAGAAAAGCAGGTGGAATTCAAAGTCTGGATAAATGCAAACATCCTCCTTTCTTGCCCCTAGGCCAATGCTCTAGAGGGTTCTTGCCAACTGCCCGGGTATATTGTTACTACTTGGAGGACGGGTCTCTCCAGCGCCCCCTCCCCAGAGCACTTCTGTGCTCAGCAGCCCGCGCAGCTGCCGGCACCACTCACCACTTCCCCCCATAACCCTGGCCACACCCGCTCAGCCTCCTCTGCCGCTGCCTCCAGCTTTCAAACCCCACCTGCATGCTGGTGAACCCGAGGCGGAGGCGAGTTCGGAGGGCAGCGCCCCCCGGCCGAGCTCCAGGCTGGCTACTCATTACCTGTCCAGGGGGCGACCTGGCACCACGAGCTCCACCAGCCCTCGACTGACCCCTGGAAGTTCCTTCAACTCCTCGTCCTCCCCACTGCAGTCAGTGCCACTCCTGTTGCTTGGACCAAACCCCAGAGCCACCCCCAGTTCCTTCCTCTCCCCCTCATCCACTTCTTTAAAAAGCAAACCTGCAAAGAGCCTGGCTGCTCACACCCACCACCTCTCGTCTGGATGGTGCAGGAGGCTCCCAGCCACTCTCCGGCTCCCACTCCGGCCCCACGGCCCCTCCTCCTCAAAGCAGACCAGCACACTGGATTGTGTCACACCCCTGCTCGAAACCACGGGCTTCCCACAACCGGCGGAGTAGGCTCCAAACTCCCTATCATGGCCGCTACGGCCCCATTTGATCTGACTCCCCATCTGATCTGACTCCCGAGATTTCAACCTCACCACAGACCACAAGCCCATGCGCGCACTCGCCGCAGCCACGCTGGCCTCGCTGCAGGTTCCTGAACGTGCCGAGCGGAACCCCGACAATCGCCATTCCCTCTGCCTACATTCTCCTTCTAGTACTCGTGTGGCTTACTCTGCCATTTCCTGCAGTTCTCTGCCCAGATGTCACCCCCGTGAGGAGCCCCCCCCATTTCCCAATCTTTCTTTCTTCCCACCTTTCTCTGCAGCAAATGTTAAATTACTGACCTGACGACTAACAACTACTGAGGAGGGAAGGAAGCAGGAAGAACTCCCCGGGGCGGTGGCCGTGTTTCACTCCCCACTGGGCCCTGGCCCGCCACCCGGGGTCGGCCTCTAGTATGTGCTGGTGTGCTGAGCAGCGTTAAGGCCTGAGCCTCGGGAGGGGGGCTGGGCTGGGCGTGAGCTGTGGCACGAATCGGCATGAACACGATGCCACGGGACACGACACGATGCCACGGGACAGGAAGTGCAGGGGGGCCCAGAACAGGCTCCAGGGATCCCACAGTGAAGGCACCGAGGGCTCTGGAACAAACCAGCCCACAGTACACTCCAGGAAGGAAGTGGCCACCGGGGCACTGGGAGCACTGCTGACTTTTGTGACACTGGCCTTCACCAGGAGGGGACACAGAGGACCAGACCTGGCAGGCTCACCTCTTGATCTGCTCTTCGATCTGTTTCACCAGCAGCGACTCACTGCCGCTGAGCCCCCCGGGGCCTGGTGTGGCCCTGGGGCCCCCTTCGCTGGGCTCCACGGCCCCGTTGAGCTCCAAAGAGCGGCCCAGGAGGGAGCGCACGCGTTTGGACCGCATGTCCAGGATGGTGTCCGTGTAGCCCACCTCTTCCAGGTACCTGCAGAAGACAGAACCAGCATGGCTCAGGCGTCTCCTGGCTTCTTTCTATCCGATGGGGGCTGATGCAAACGGGGACAGGCTTTTTGGAGCAGCAACTGAAGACTACACGCCTGTATTTTAAACAAGCACACCCTGGGCCCTGCTGCGTCACTCTCGAGTCTATTTCCAGGGGAAGCCTTTAGGTACAGGCCCAATGTGGTCACACAGATGCTAGTGGGGATGCCGTGCAGAAGAGCCAAAACGCAGAGGCCATGCCACACGCCCCCCGTGGATGACTGTGGCTGCAAATGACGGACAGGGACACGAGGCAGAAAAGAAAGGAGGCAGAGGGCCGAGACGGCCACAATAAGCAGCTTAACGAAAATCATAAGTTATGTGAGCCACACAATTCATGTGTTAAAAAAAAAAAAAAAGAAGAAAGAGCTAAAGTGCGTGCAAGCACAGGCCACACACAAACATATTTGAAGCGTGCCCCCACGAGGCCGGGAGAGATACATACTCGATGCACTAGCAGCGACCCTGGACCTTCGGAACAAGGGATTAGAGACGTAAGAGCACCCTTTACAGCTCACTCTACTCACTTCTACAGATGAGTGTTTATTACTTCCGCAATTTAAAAAAATTGGAAGCTAGCTGAGACTGGTCTAAAAGTTACAAATAGGGGAAAAAAATAAATTGTGGGTATCTGTGGATATCTGGTCCTCTGGAGGCTCCTCCAGGAGCCTTTTACATTCACCACGACCTGGTCCCTTCGGGACCCGCAAGTCCGCCCCTCGCACGCTGGGGCACACCTCTCCCCTGCTGTCTGACCCGCTTGCCTGCCTGCAGCCGAGGCCACCTCCCCACCCAAAAAGAGGCAGGCGAGCACGGTGGTGGTGCTCTGGGGGCCGAGTGCCCGAGCTCATGTCTCAAACCCCCCACTTAACACAGCTGGCTCATCTTCCGCCAGCCCACACACGCCCTCCCCGCCTTTCTGTGTGGGGGGATACTGGCAGTTTACCGCATGGGAATTGACACCAGGCATCAGTGTGTGTAAAACGTTCAGCACAGTGCCAGGCACATAATGGGCCCCTGGCACATGTCGCCTGCTGGAATCGTTTTGTCGTCGCTGCTGGCACACACCGTAAGCCTGCAAGCCTCCCGACATTCGGCTTAAGGAAATCAGGGATACGGACAAATATCTCCCTGATGCTTGTCACACCACAGAACCATCTTTGATGACATTTGCAAGTGACCGGCTATGGAAAGTGATGGTTACCCACGTGCCGACGATCACACGGCTCCTAAGACGATGCAACCTAACTAATTTATGTGGAAGGACGTCTACAACGCTTAGCAAAAACAATGCAGCAGAAAACACAGAGAATCACACGCCTACTAAGACACACACGGAGCCCCACCAGAGTCGCCAAAACACGAGATTCCTTGGGTGGTGGAATTATGAGTGATTGTGTGTGTGTGTGTTTCCCTGTATATCTTGAGTTTTCTAAAACACACTAATCTCTTTAATAGTAAAACATAACACTACCCTTTTTTCTCTTTAAAGTGAGTGAAGTCCCTCTTCGGGAGCAGGGGCCCCCAAATGCTGCCTGCAGCAAGTTTTCCCTCCCTCCCTCCCTCCCAGGCTGTGCTGCCCCCCACAGCGTCACCAGCAGGGATCCCAAGAGTCCAGCGTCCCACCCCCAGGGAGGGGACAGGAAGAACGGTGGAGTCTTCAGGCTTATCTCCCGAGCCAAATGTGTCCCTCTCCCCACTCCAGCCCTGCACCCCTGCCCGCACACTCACTGTCGGAGAAGCTGCCGCCCCTCCTTCCACACCAATGGGTTGTTCTCCAGGGTGACCGACTCCAGGGGGCCATTGGCGACTGGAGAGTGGAGACAAAGGAGGCAGGCTGTCTAGGGCAGTGCCATGTACCCATCACCTCCTCCACCTTCCTCCCCCTCAAACCCTCCTCAGTCACAACTGGTCACGGTCACACATCCTGCCGAGTCCCTTCGTGAGGACATCTGAAACCTACCCTCACCCCTCCACGCCCTCTACTTTCCTAAGGTCATTCCCCAAACCACCCCCAGACTACCTTCAGACTCCCACCTACTTATGTCACTTTGCCACATAGGAAGCCGGCCCCGTCCTGTGCGAGCACGCACAGCGGACTCTATACTTCGAGTCCGGCTCTCGAGTTCACCAGCTGTGTGACCTTGAGCACGTCGCTTTACCTCTCTGAGCCTCAGCTTCCTCTTCCAAGAAAATCAGTTAATAGCACCTAGCTTTTGGGATTCTCATGAGGACTGAATGAGAACGTCTGCTTATTTTATTCACCAACTGCTTATCGGGCATCTACTAGGCACCTGGCTGGGTGCCCAGGCTACAAAGATCCCTGCCCTCGTGGGACTCCCTTCTGGTGGGAGGGGTCTGACGTAAGGAACAACATCACTATTGACCCAGCCCTGAAGGTTTTGATGGGTCACCCGGCCCCTCACTTCCACTGTTCCAGTCACACCCAGTAACTCCCCATCCCCTCACATACCAGCCCTTTCACATCGCCGCGCTTCCGTTCACGGGACCCTCTACCTGGAACACCTGCCCTACCTACTTGTTGGTGAACAGAGCCCTCTTCCAAGGAGCTTAGAATATTAGGGACAGTGTCCATCTGTGTCACAGAGGGACAGCAGGCAGGACTGGCCTTCTTCACCACGATCCAGCCCTCTCACCACTCAGGGGTCCTGCAGAGCAGTCCGTGAAGGGGGCACTGAGAGTGAAGTTCAAGCCCTCCATAGCCCCCCCCCCCACTAAGTCTGCTTGCTGTGGAGCAAAGTAAGAAAGAGGTGGCCCAACTCCGCACAACTCTACCACGCTGAGCTATCTGGGGTGGTGCGCAAGTCAGGCGGATCTGGGGGTGGGCACCTTGTTCTGCTGGTTCTGATTTCTTCTCCCCTGGGTTCAGGTCCGTCCCAAACTTCAATTTATGGTATTTAGCCCTAGAAGAGCAAATGATTAATATATGACAGATGCAGAGAAATAGGGCCAGCGCTCACCTCAGGCATCCCAGATCCCAGGCCTCCCGCAGTCCACTCCCCCACTGCTGAAGCTGAGCCCCACCCCTCACTCCCCCTTTAGGAAGAGGCCCTGGTGGAAGAGGCACCACACACGGCATTATGAAGAACCCACTCTTTGGAGTCAGGCAGACTGGGGTGCTACCCCAGCTCTGGGAGTCCCTGAAAGCCCTCCCCCTCTGGAAGTCTCACCCGTACCCGTGAAGTGACTGGAAGGGGTCAATGAGGCAACGAGCATACTGGGGGGCCAACAACATTATGAACACTGCTACTAGCGCTGACCCTGAACTCCACCTTCCATGTCTTGTTCTGTCCCCCTGTGCTAGAATCACACAGTATCGGGTGATGGAGAAGAGAACGCTGGGTTCCAAACCTCCCTGGGCTGGGAGGCACTGCGGCCGGCCTCCTGACCCTCCCGTGCGGGCCTGACTTCTCAGAAAGCAAGACCCAGGACAGCAGGGCTCACCTTTCCTGCTTTAGCGCATATTCCAACATCTTGATCCGTCGCACCAGGTCTGTCTTGAGATTCTCTTGCCCTTTCCTTTCTCCCTGGAGGAAAGCCACCTGAGCCTGGGGGAACAGAAGGGAACAGGAAGACAGCAGGGCTCAGGCTCAGTGGTGTGTCCCTCACTCATGCGAGGACAATCAGCTCCAGCCCCACCCCCACAAAGACATGCAGCAGCCACTTCTTCAGGCGTGAAGACTCTGAGCCAGGGTTCAATGGAGCAGTGACAGGGCATGCTGGATCTGTTTCCAGAGTCCCCTGCCATGTGACCCACCATGAAAGAGCTGAAGAGGAGTCCTTAACCCTTGAAATTAAAATGGGTAACTTGGCCCCTGCCTCTTGGGGAGAAGTCAGATCGGGGAGGAAGGTGGAGGGGTAGGCACGAAGAGCCCCAGGCTCCTTCTCCCCCACCCTAAGGCAGGTGCTGTCCCCTAGGTTGCTGGTGGAGGTGGTGTCTCACTATTTCTACCAGAGCATCTGTCTCTGGGAGGCGTAGGAAGCTACTTCAGGAGCTTAGGGACAAGAGTGGGTGGCTCAGCTCAGCTCCCGCTCCAATGCAAAAGCTTTACCACCCAACCCCCACCGCGGGGACCAAGCGTCCCACTGGAGTCTGCCTAGGGTGAGCGAGACATGCCACAGACATGACCCAGGGCCCCTGCCAACCACTTCACACCGTCTGCTGGCATGGGCTACCCCAGTCTGCTCTGGTCTGTCAACAGGTCTTTTGGAGACACTGGGCCAACGGCCTTCGAGGCAGGATCCTGGCCCCTGACCATGTTCCAGAAGTCCTGTGCCAAAGCCCTGAGAGCAGGGCTCAACCCTGGCTTCTCCCCAAGTGCTCCACTGTTACAGGCTGGGACAGCCTGAGCTCCAGGCCGGGCTCGGCCACTTACTTGCTGCATGATCTTAGGCAGGTCATCGGCCTTCTCTGAGCCTCCATTTCCCCTTCTAGAAAATGGGGCTCACGAGAGTGCCTGCCCCTCATGTGTTAAGTTCTTCTCAGTCCGAGGCCTAGCACAGAAGAAGGGCTAATAAATGCCAGCTCCTACCTCTTATTATTTTTATTCTCCCTGTCCGTTCTTCCATAACGTTGAAATGGGCCCAGTTCTTTAAGACCCAAGCCCCATGAAGCAGAGATGTCCGTGGCTTACAGGCCTCCTGCCCCCACAGGCAGCTGCAGCTTCCTGGAGCCAATCCCCAAACATCACGTGCTTGTTGGAGAACGTCAATGACTCCACCAGAAGCCCCGGGCCTGGCCACCTTTTCCAGGCTGTGCCCAATCTCAAAGCCCGGCTCCAGGACTATAAGTTCTTCGCAGCCTCTCAGATACCCACCCGCAATGCTCTCCCTCTCCTTTAGGCTCAAAGGGCCCAGAGGACCTACCTGCCCCACCCGCAAGCCCACTATCGCCTCGGTCCTGCTCCAGGGACCAGGTCTCTCCCTCCAGTGAGCTGAGACTGAGCATGTGCTAATAATGCCTGGCTCTGGCCGGGAACCGGGGAAACGGGCACTCATATACCTCTGGTGGGGTCATACATCGATGCACCCTTCCTGGAGGGCAATTCGGCCATATCTATCAAAATGTTAAATGCACAATCCCTTTGTCCTGACAGGTCCACTTCTGGGGATGTAGCCCACAGGTGTAACTGCAATGTAGGCTTCCTTCAAGAAAATAAAAAGGAGTATACGTGTGTTGATATAAGACAAAGATATCATGCATTCATTTGTTTACGACACCGATACTTACTGAGCCCCAACTGTGTACCAGGTACAGCTGCAGACAGAGGATGCAGCACTGAACAAGATGGGGGACATGTTCCAGAAGGGGGTGTGGGACAAATATGAACAGATATATATGTCACCAGGTATGCTGTGGGGGGGGCATCTGTCTGTTGAGGGAATAGGACTTTTCCCCCTTCTAAACACTTTCTTCTCTCAACACTTTAAATCAACACATACGTGCGTAAATACCTAAGGCCAGATAGACAGAGTCACATGTGGTCACCACCTTAGCAGTCTGAATTTCTGTCCTTTGTGTATCATCTCAATCACCCATATCTACCCTGTCCGGTCACTTTAGAAGGTGGGGGGAGAGGTGGAGAAGAAAAGAAAAGGTCAATCGCTGACCACAAGCCCCAAGTTACTACCTCCTCACTGTCCTCCCTACCCTCTGGGGCTTCCGTAGTGAGCCTTCTACTTCCCAGGCTGGTGCAGCCTGCTGAACATCTACGTTCATTCAACATCTAGCACTGGTGACCGCCTAGACAGCCAGGTCCTGCATGAGGCGCCCGCGAGTAATGGAGAAGATGAGTGGTTCCTGGCCCCACAGAGCTCTCAGCGCAGGAGACAGGCAGGAGCGTTGACACCCAACATATGATGGGACTAGGCACGGTGAGGAAGCAAAGGATGTTACCAGAGGAGGGACACCCAACCCGCTCCTGGAGGTAAGAAGCACAGTTCAGCCAAAACCTGAAGGCTGTTAGAAGTTGGCCAGGGTAGGGGCGCCTGGGTGGCGCAGTCGTTGGGCGTCTGCCTTCGGCTCAGGGCATGATCCCGGCGTTCCGGGATTGAGTCCCCACATTGGGGTCCTCCGCTGGGAGCCTGCTTCTTCCTCTCCCACTCCCCTGCTGTGTTCCCTCTCTCGCTGGCTGTCTCTCTGCCACATAAATAAATAAAATAAAATCTTTAAAAAAAAAAAGAAGTTGGCCAGGGGAGTGGCATGTGCTGCTGGCCGAGAACACAGACATGAGCTGCATGGCCAGCTTACAGAATGCTAAGAAGGCCAGTACAGCCGCATGAGAATGTGTAACAGGGTTAGTGAGGAAAGGCAGAGAGGCTTGTAGGCCTGAGAAAGGACCGCAGACCAAGTTAGAGTCTGAAAGTTGTCTTAAGAGCACAGGGGAAGCCACGGGAGGCTTTTAAGCAAAAGAGAGATGTAATCAGTGCATGTTACCGAGACAATTCCAGCTATACCGCAGAGAACTGATGGCTAGGGGTTTGGGGGCGGGGACATGCCCGCGAAGCTAAAGGCCAGTCACAGGAGGCAGTCCCAGAAATCTCAGGGAGAAATGACGGTGGCCTGGACTAGGAAGTGGGACTGGGTTAGTGGATTTGCAGTAATAAGGTGGCAGGACTGATAACACAGGTGACTCAATCTGTGGGGAGAAGAAATGGAAGTCAACGGGGCGCCTGGGTGGTGCAGTCGTTAAGCATCTGCCTTCGGCTCAGGGCGTGATCCCGGCGATCTGGGATCGAGCCCTACATCAGGCTCCTCCACTGGAACCCTGCCTCTTCCTCTCTGCCCCCCCCCCCCGCTTGTGTTCCCTCTCTCGCTGGCTGTCTCTCTGTCAAATAAATAAATAAAATCTTTAAAAAAAAAGAAAAAGAAAAAGAAAGGGAAGTCAAGAACATACCAGGCCCTCACACTTGCTTAGCCTGGCCAAATATCTCCTTGCTCTCACCACAGCAAGCCCCATCTCTCTTCTCCTAATTACGGTGCGAGAACCTGACATGGCCCACTCTGCTCTGTTGTCCCCTTCCCAGCTTCCCTGACAAAGAAGGGAGAAGAGAGAACCAGAAAAATGTGGTTGAAGTGAACCAACTCAGCGGAATCCCACTGAAAGGGGAAGTGTTGGTGGCCAGTTCCTCCTACGGCCGAAAATGCCAGCAGCCAGCACCGCCTGATCTGTGAGCGCCGTGGTGGGCGGACAGGTGAGCCCAGGAGCTGGAAGTTCCCTACCCACCATAACCACCCACTGCCACTCGCCCTGGCCAGACTGTTAGAACACCACTCCGTCAGAACTGTGCCCAGGCCTCTCTGCGGCTGTTCCCTCTCTCCAGCCAGGTGGCACTGGAAAGGCTTCCCGAGGAGCCTCCCAGGAGCTGATGGATGCTGCTCTGTACCCTGCGGCTGACCTTTCTGTCCCAGCCCCCAGTCCTGTGTATCTCCCTCCAGGACCCACCTGGCCCTGTATCTCCGACACTCCTCCTTCCCTTCCCGGCAGGGATGCCTCCCCACTGGACCCCCACTGGAGGTGGGGAGCGGCCAGTTCTACACCTTCTCTGCTGTCACCACACTCCCCACATCTCCCTATCGCTGCTCCTCCAGGAGTGTCCAGTTGAGAATCCCCCGAGAGGTTCCTCCTGTCTTCGGGGAGCTCCCCTCCCCAGAAGTGCCGCAGATCTATAAACTATGTAGGGTTTGTACGTGACCTTTTGTGCTTATCCCGTGTTGACTTACCTTAAATGCACCACACGTGTATCTTTAAAATCGGAAATATTTATGACCTTAACTTACATGCTCATTAAAATATGTTACGCTTTCTTACATTCAAACAGTCACGGTGCTTCAGGCAGAGCCACACACTCAAGCAACTCCACCTGGGTGTGAGTGTGTGCAGTTCTCTGCAGGCCCTTGTGCAAACGGGTCTCCTCTGTTAGCCTGGAAGTTTCTGAAGGGCAGAAACCACACTGCCTGCTTCTTGGAATCCCCCGCCTGACAAAGTCCTGCTTGTTGTCAGATGGCATCTACGCCACCTTCCTGCTCCGATCTCTGGGTACCTCCGGCAGGACCTCATGAGGGGCTGCCTTTCCGACCGTCCCCCACACGCCCTCACTGAGAACACTGACTGCACGGCGGCTCCTGCGCCTGGAGCAGCGGTACTCCGCATTCTGGAGGAAAGGTATTCAGGGTTCCTCACAAAGGTCTGCCACAGGCCAGGCCTTCAAGAATCTCGCAAGAAAAGTCACACCTCTGTTAAGAGCTAAGTGTCCAAGCAAAGGTGTGTAAAATGAGGTGCCGCTGAAGGGAGTGCGTGGAACCGTGGGGGTAACTTGAACTGGTCACCGTTTCATAAACATAGCTGTTCTCCGATTCCCCCCACCTATTCTGCTTTATACTCACTTGGGAATACAAAGATATTCACTGCAGCCATTTCTGATGGGGGGGGACTGGAAAGAAGCTAAAAGTCTGTCAACAAGGGTCAACTAAAGGAGCTACGGTATCAACATCCAGTGGAATGTAGTTATCAGAGGTAGTCCGAAAGTTCTCTGCACTGACAGGAAAGGAACACCAAGACACGGGTATGTGAAAAGTCGCAAAATGATTTGTACGTGACCTCATGTTTTATACACACAGAGTTGAACTACTTCTCTAGCAAGAACGGTTGCAGGGAAGAGTAGGGAAGGGGGGAGGGCTTTCCCTTTTCACTCATACACACACTTCTGAGACCTCTGTGTTTTCACTAATGTGACAGAACAAAAGGAAACAAAAGTACACAGTAAGTGATGCTGCAGCCTAGACATGGGAGAGCCTAACCAGGGGCTCTCCACACAGTCCTCTCCAACTCTAAGAAGGGCCACTGGGTGAGGGCATAAACACAACTTTTCTCTTGTCAGTCTCAAAGACGAGAAGGTGGTACGGGTATGGTGGGCGCTGTAGGTGCACTGGCGGGAAGTCCCCCAGACCAAGATTCAGTCCCAGGTCTGCTTATGACTGCTTGCATGATCCCGAGGAGGCCACTGGGCTTCAGTGGGACATTCTCTTCATCTGTACTGGGCAGCAGAGAGGTACAGAGCACCGGCTCTTAAAAGCCCACAGACCAGCCCGGCCACCCACAGGCTGTGATCCTAGATCAATCACGGACTGTGCCTCCCTCAGAGCCTCTCTTTCCTCTTCGGATTCTTTTCTCAAAAAACAAGGGTGGGGGAATAGGATCACTCACCCTCCCAGAATGTTCCGAGGATTAAATGATACAAAGTATCCAAAGTGCTACATACAGTGCCTGGCACGTCATATGTGCTCAATAAACAGCAGCTGCTGTCATTATTGCTGAGTGAGAGCAATGACACCTGCCCGGTCTCCATAATGGGGTATTGAGATCTAGCGAGATGGATGCTGGGAAAGAGCTCCAGAAACAGAGCTGAACACAAAAGTGAGGGGTGCTTACATAAGGATTCCTCTCCCACCTCAATGCCAAGCCTCAGCTACCACACAGCTCAGATCCCTATGTGGCGGGGGGAAGAGGGGGAAGAATTGCATAATGCTCTCTTCATTCATCCTCTGGACAAAATTCTAATTGGTTATTTATTTGGGGTCCCCATATCAACTAGACAGGAAACCGTGAACCAGAAGGGGAAAATTGAACTGGCAGAAGTAGATACTGGCTTCTGCTAATTATACCCCAGCCCAGGAACCCTCGAGAATCCTCGAGGTCCCTTCCAAACCTCACAGCTCTGATGCCCCATCCTCCAGACACTCCACAGACCCACACTTCTCAAGGTCACGAAACCCAGCCCAACTCCTCAGGCTCTAACAAACATCACCCCAGGGCACACCCCTCCCCCAAGCCACTCCACAAACCATGGGGTCCTCTCCCAGAAACTTCCACAAACACATCTCCCAGAGTCCTTCTGAAATGCTTCTTCAATGCTGTCTGGGTGCTCTGCAAAATCTCCCCGCCACCCTCCAGGTACCCCCCCCAAGTCCTCCTGTCTCCATCCCAGGTCCCCTTATGTCTACCACGTTGGACGCCACCGCACTCCAGTCCAGGGTTCTCCAACTGACATCCCATACACACCTCCCATCTCAAGGCCATTGCCCCCCCACCCGCTCACTCCTCCACAACCCCCTAACTGGAGTTTCCACTCTGCAGCTCTTCCATACAGGCTCCCAGACCAAGTCCTGGCCCTGTTCATGCTTCCACTCCCGGGACCCCACCCTACGCTCGATAGCCACACACGCAAGGCTCCCCAAAGTTTCCTCCTTAGAGGGGAGGGCACACATCTTCCTCCTGGGACCCCCCGAGGCCCTCTTCACATCCCGAGTCCTCATATAGCCATCTTTCAGTTCCCTCCACCCGCCTCCCCCGTCCAAACGCTCCGAAACACACCCGGTCCCAGGTTCCCTGACTTCCTCTCTCCACTCAGGCCAGTTCCCCACTCGACTCGCTCTCGCCCTCGGCAGCTTCCAAGTTCCCCCGACGCCCCCTCTCCCGAAGCCCATCAGGTTCCACCTCCAACCCTCACCTGGTCAGGGACGGGGGTGGGAGCCCGGCGGCACCTTTCGGGCTTTTGCTCACTCCCAACAACAAGACCCCCCCCAACTCCTCCCACCACCCTCTGCTGAGTGCTCTTGGGCTCCCCTCAGGGCCCGAGGTCCCTGTCGAGGGAATCTGTCTGCCGGTCCCGCTCACTCCCACTACAGCTCCCAGCCGGTTCCGGTCCCCTGAGCCCCTCCTCTCGGCCTGCCCCGGTCGGCCCCTCCCTCCCCGGGACCCCCCGTCCCGCCTCGAGCCGCCGGGTGCCCTCAGGACCCCGTCGGACGGCCCCTCACTTCGTCTCCGGGCCGGTCGCGGTCCCCTCCCGCCCCCCCGGCCGTCCCGGCGGCCATTGCTCCAAGATGGCGGCGGCGGCGGCGGCGGCGGCGGCGGGTGAGGCCGGGCCGGGCCGGGCGGGGGGTCGGGGGTCCCGGGGCGGCGCTCACCTGCAACTC
>NC_048229.1:32465378-32548111 GCF_002007445.2 Ailuropoda melanoleuca | reverse complement strand
CGGGGGCCGGGGGGGCCGGTGATGGGAACGAGGCCGGGCGCGCGCCTCGCCCACCCGGGTCGACCCCGAAAGCGCGCGCGCGCACGTGCGGGTGGGCGGGAAGGGGCGGGGCGGAGGCGCGCGCCCCGAGGAGGGCTAACTGAGACCCAGGCCCTGCGCGAGGGTCGCGCCTGGAAGAGCGGGACTTTGGGAGGAGCCGCTTTCTGCCCCTCTCCTCCTGCTTCGCCCCAAAGAAAAATTCTAATTCGCTCCAGACCGAAGTGTCGCTCTCCTTGACCCTGTCCCTCTGAGAGAAAGGGCGACCACCAGGGGTGGTTTCAGCAATGGCCCCATCCTCTCTGATCCTGGCCCAGGTCGGTAGTCACGGTAACCCTTCCCCAGCCTGGAACCCTCCCCCTTTGTGGTTTGGAGCCCCAAACCTCTCCTGTCCCTGCCCCAGGAGGAGGTTGCTAAGGTAACCTAAGTTCCTGGTGGTCCTTCTGCCCCCACCTTCATTTGATTACTATGGCAACCTCACCTAGCACCCAGGTAGAAAGGACCCCAGCCCCAAGGACACTGATTGCTGAGAGAACACGTCTTTCCCAACCCCTCCCCGTAGCCACCCGCTGGCAGTACCATGGCAACCATTTCCCCTCCTCTTTCTCATCGTGGGAGGTCCATGGACCAAACCAGCCAGGTGTTTTTATTTAGAGAAGATGCTCTGCTGAGAAGGCGTTGCTATGGTTACAGGGCCTGGACCAGGAGATGGAAACAGGAAAGGCCAACCCCTGGTTACTATGGTAACAAGGACAGTCCCCCTTCCGGAGACCTTAAGAACCAGGCCCACCAAGGTGGGGGACAGTTTTAAGATTGCGTCTCAGGATGGAGTAGTTCTAGGGAAGGGGTTGTCATGGTAACAGCTTTGGTCACTTCTAGCCCCACCTTTCTGGACACATTCATAAGAAAGGGATGGTTATAGGTTGCTATGATAACTGACATCCTTCCCACCCATTCCTACGACACCCCAGGTGGTGCCCGAGCATATAGAACTTCAAAGAGAAAGGATTCTCTGACCTTCTCATTGCCACATTTGTAGGTAAGGTGAAATTGTACTCTACTGTGCAAAATTGGCTGATTTGGGGTTTTCTGGTTCTCATTCCCTCAGCAGTGCAGCTGAGCGGGGCTGGAGCTGCCCACCCGGAGCTCCCGCAGCAACCGAGGAGGTAAGAAGTTCCTGGGTCACCAGCACTCCTGTGGAAACTGCCCTTCCCCTATATCGTTCATTTTCTTTGCCTGTCACGTTCCCATTCCACAGATGCAGCAGCTGAGGCTCAGTCCAGAGCAGAGCTCAGGCCAGGTGAACCCAGGCCTAAATTGAATCCAGATCCGCTTACATTGTTTTGTGGGGAATGGAGAGACAAAGTCTCAGCTTTACTGACCTCTCCTCCCCTGACCACCTTTTCTCTATCACACCCCCCCCCCCCCCCCCCCCCCCCCCCCCCCCCCCCCCNTTGAATCCAGATCCGCTTACATTGTTTTGTGGGGAATGGAGAGACAAAGTCTCAGCTACTGACCTCTCCTCCCCTGACCCCCTTTTCTCTATCACCCCCCCCCCCCGCCCCCGCGCTGGTTTCCTGACCTATCTGTAAGTTCTGTGTGTGATTTTTATCTTCCTACCTCTGGAGGGCCTGCCCAGTGACTGCTTCGATCTTTCCCTGTCCCCAGAGCACAGGGTCTGGCACAGAGGGTACTCAGTTAATATCTGTCTTTTGGGCTAATGGGTTGAATTTATTAAGTAATGTGCCATATTCAGCTTTGAAAACACCTGTCAGGTTAGGGCCGCAGAACGCTCACTGAAGGTGGACAGTGAGCTGGGCTGTCTGAGCGGACCCAAGGGAGACAGCAGAGCTTATTGCTTGAAAACATGGCCCTGGAGCCAGTGTTGTGGGTCAGATCCTGGGTCCACCCCTTCCCAGCTGTGTGGCCTTGAATGAGTGACTTCACTTCTCTGTGCTTTTTCCTCATCTTGAAATGTAATCAGAACATGAAAATTAAACAAGGTAATTTAAGTAAAGTGCTTAGAAAGGGATCCGGCCTGTCGTGAGCAGCTAGAATTGTTGATACTATCATCGTATTGTGAGTCAGAGAAACAGAACATTCGGACCTTCAGAATCATCATTTCATACCCTTTGCCTCCATAAAGGAGTTTTGAGCCCTTATAGTTGGGGAAGCCAAGACCAACCATGTTAGGGTACTGGATGATTCCTTTCTCTTTCTTCTCTGGTCCCCTCACTTGCTGGTCTGACTATAGTACCCACTGGTCTCTGAGGACCCGATTTCTGTCCTCTGTCCTGGGCATCTCTGGCCCAGAGTCAGCCAGACAGAGCATGCTGAGAGCCAGGGCCTGGGCGGTAGAGATCAGGGTTCTCCCTGAGTCCTTTCTGTCTCTGAGCCACAGTTTCCCCATTGGAACACCTGGAGTCAGCCATTCGTGCCACACACATTTATTGAGCACCTGCTGTAGGCCAGGCACTGAGCTGTGCTCTGAGCATACAGCAGGGAACAAAATAATAAGTAAAATCTACGTGATCACGACTAGGGGAGAAGAATGCAGGGACGGGGCATAGGAAATTGGTAGGTGATAGGGAGATACATTTGGAAAAAGAGTGGCCAAAGAAAGGGCTCACTGGACAGGTGACCTTTGAGCAGAAGGCCATGAGGAAGGAGCCATGCAGATACCTGGGGGAGAGCGTCCAGGCAGAGGGAATAGCCAGTGCTTTGGCCGCAATGCCCTGGGAGTATTTGAAGACTGGTGTTTGGTGGCCATTGTGGCTGGAGCTGACAAAGTCAGTGAGAGAGGGTGAGGGATCACGTGGGACCTTACGGACCCCGGTGGAGACTTTGGCTTTTCCTTTGAGTGAGTTGTAATCCACAGAAGGGTTTGAGCAGATGCAGGACTCAAATCTAATTTGAGTTTTCACAGGATCCCTCTGGGGACTGAGTGGGGAACAGACTGGGGGTGGGGGTGAGAACAGAGCAGGAAGATGGTCTCTTTAGAATCTTTAGAAGATTCTAGAACCACCAGTGGTCTCTCCTGTGCTTCTGTGTACATAAGCTCTAAGATTCTAAGATTTTTAAGACCCCAGAAGATTCTATGGTTCCAAAGGGCCCCCCCCCCTTAATGTGAGGTCAGGGTTGTTGTCTGTCTCTGTGTGCTCTGTGTCCGCTGCTGGGTCCCCAGTGCCTAGAACAATGCCTGGCATATTGTAGGAGTTCCACGAAGAGGGAAGAACCGAAGGAAGGAAGAGTCAGTCTAAGATCCAGAAGGCGATTCCAAGGTTTTAAAGATTAAGAAGTTGCTGTTAAAGAGCAGCTCAGATTCTTAAGTGCCAGCCGAGCTGCATCTGAGAAGGACAAGCAGACCCGGGGTGGGTGAAGAGGGGTAGGAGGCCATTCCTGGTAAGAGGGAGAGAGGCGAGAGGAGGCAGGAAGACCGGGGCCCCAAGCCACAGTACAGAGTTTGGCTTCAGGAACCTGAGGCCTTACGGACTCCAAGAACCCTGGCCTTGGGCATCAGTTTTCCGCCAGGTGCACTTGCAGTGCCCACCCGTGTGCTAGGAACACAGAGGTGATCGAGGAAGCCCTGGCTTTACCCTCCCGGGTCTCACAGTCTAGTAGGGCAGACAGACCCATCCCCAGATGATGCCCAACCAGAATGGGCAGGGCTGGGATGGGGAGCCCAGGGGCTTCCAGAGCCCATAGAGGACTTCTGAACAAGCCTGGGGTTCGGGGAGGGCTTCCTGGGGGAGGAGGCATCAGAACTGAGGCCTAAAGCCTAAGGAGGGGTTCTCCAGGAGAAAAGAGGCATGGGGAGAAGGGGTGTTCGGGAAGAGAAATCTTCTAAGCAGAAAGAACAGAATGTACAGAGGCCTAGAAGTAACATCTGTTGGAGGAAAAGTCCACGGTGGCTTAGGCAGAGTTTGACACATAGCAAGAGATGGAGTTGGACTGGTGGGCCAGCAAGAGACCCAAGGTCACCCAAGGCCTTGCGGGAGGTGGTAAGAAACTTGAACTTTTTCCTCAGGGTACGGGGTAGCCATGGCAGGTTCTGAGCAGGGAGGGAGAGGTCAGTTTGTGCTTTATGAAGACCCCTCTGGGTGTCACGAGGAGTGGACTTGGTCAGGAGACCAGGGGAGGCTGACTGGGGATCTGGGTGGACCAGGAATGAAGGGGGAGCTGTGGTCAGAAGTATTGAGGAGGTAGGAAGATTAGCCGGGTCTCTGATGTCCCCTTTCTGGGAGGAGTAGAAACCTGTGGAAATCCTTCATGGGGAAACTTTTTTTGAGTATTTGCTCAGAGCGCAGAGAGTTAGTTACACCTCAGGTGCTGGAAACCAGCCCGAGCTTCGCGTTGTGATGGGGACAGGGTGACAGCGCCATCTGGGGGTTGCTTAGGAGTGCCGCGGATGAAGGAAGCGTGGGTGCGTCCGATGGCCCCTAGCCACTTATCTTAAGAGGCTGCCCAGTCCCCTTTAAAAAAATATATAGATAGGGGCGCCTGGGTGGCTCAGTCATTAGGCGTCTGCCTTCGGCTCAGGGCATGATCCCGGCATTCTGGGATCGAGTCCCACATCAGGCTCATCCGCTGGGAGCCTGCTTCTTCCTCTCCCACTCCCCCTGCCTGTGTTCCCTCTCTCGCTGGCTGTCTCTCTGTTAATAAATAAATAAAATCTTTAAAAAAAGATATAGATAGATATAGATATTTTATTTTTATTTTATTTTTTATCTGTTATTTGGTAGGACTTAGCATTCAAGATATTTTTATTTTTTATTTCAGGTTTTTATTTAAATTCTAGTTAGTTAACACATGGTAAAATTGCTTTGGTTTTTGTTTTTTAATTAACTACTGGTCAATATTAAAAATTGGGATAGTCGTGATTTAAGAAAACACATCTAGCTTCCCTTGCAAAACCAAAATGATCTGGCTGGTCATCGGGAAAGAGATGACCAGATGGCACAGGATTTGAGGAAGTGAGAAGGGGACCGTGGAGGAGGGGCTTGGCGGGCCAATGCTGAAGCAGCAGCCTCACCCCGGAGCCCAAGCCAGAGTGGGAGAGGGACAGGAGAGACAGATCAGGGGGGGCTTCCTGGAGGACGGAATGGTGGAGCAGAAGGTACAAGCTGGGCCCGGGAATGGAGTGGGACATTTATAACTGAACCGGAACCTGAATGAGAAGTAGCCAAAGAAAAGGATAAAGATTAGGTGTGATTGAACAAGGAAGAAGGGAAGGTAAATCATTCGATAAAACCTTGCTGAGCACCAGGCTCTGTGCTGGGTGGAACTAGGGACCCAGCAGTGATTGAAACAAGCTCAGAACCTGCCCAGTGGGAGGATAGAGACCTGTGCCCACGCAGAAATGGGATGGAGTGGTGGGCTAGGGTGGGAGAACCCAAGGAGCTGAAGGAGACCAGAGAGGGTGGATGAGAGGTCAGAGAGGGCTTCCTGGAGGAGGCGAAGTCAGAGCTGAAACCAAATAGAGAAAGGGATGGGAGAGAAGGGCAGCGCTGAGGGGGGGGGGGGCAGGAGGCTTCTGACAACCAGCTCCAGCCTCCCCTTTCGTTCTCCCCTCCCCAGGATGCCCTGGAAGCCCAGCTAGGGCCTGACTGTGGCCCCATGCGTCTCACCCGCTGCCAGGCTGTCCTGGCAGCCGCCATCACGCTCAACCTCCTGGTCCTCTTCTATGTCTCATGGCTGCAGCACCAGCCCAGGAACTCCCGGGCCCGGGGTCCCCGCCGTGGAGCTGCTGCCGGCCCCCGAGTCACCGTCCTGGTGCGGGAGTTTGAGGCCTTTGACAACGCAGTGCCTGAGCTGGTGGACTCCTTCTTGCAACAGGACGCAGCCCAGCCAGTGGTGGTGGCCGCCGACACGCTCCCTTACCCGCCCCTGGTCCTGCCCCGCCTTCCCAACGTTCGCCTAGCGCTGCTCCAGCCCGCCCTGGACCGGCCCGCTGCGGCCTCGCGCCCTGAGACCTATGTGGCCACCGAGTTCGTGGCCCTGGTGCCCGACGGGGCGAGGGCTGAGGCACCGGGCCAGCTGGAGCGCATGGTGGAGGTGCTCCGGGCGGGAGGGGCTCGCCTGGTGGCCGCCCCCGTCGCCTCGGCCAACCCTGCCCGGTGCCTGGCCCTGAACGTCAGCCTGCGGGAGTGGACGGCCCGCTACGGCCCCGCGCCCTCCCGCGCCCCGCTGCGACGCCCTGGACGGAGACGCCGTCGTGCTCCTGCGCGCCCGCGACCTCTTCAACCTGTCGGGAGGGCGGGCGCCTCGAGTGGTTCGGTTGCAGCAAGGAGACCCCGCGCTGCTTCGGGACGGTGGTGGGCGACACGCCGGCCTACCTCTACGAGGAGCGCTGGACGCCCCCGTGCTGCCTGCGGGCGCTGCGGGAGACCGCGCGCTACGTGGTGGGCGTGCTGGAGGCTGCGGGCGTGCGCTACTGGCTGGAGGGCGGCTCGCTGCTCGGGGCTGCCCGCCACGGGGACATCATCCCGTGGGACTACGACGTGGACCTGGGCATCTACCTGGAGGACGTGGGCAACTGCGAGCAGCTGCGGGGGGCCGAGGCGGGCTCGGTGGTGGACGAGCGCGGCTTCGTGTGGGAGAAGGCGGTAGAGGGCGACTTCTTCCGCGTGCAGTACAGCGAGAGCAACCACCTGCACGTCGACCTGTGGCCTTTTTACCCCCGTAACGGGGTCATGACCAAGGACACGTGGTTGGACCACCGGCAGGATGTCGAGTTCCCTGAGCACTTCCTGCAGCCTCTCGTGCCCCTGTCCTTTGCTGGCTTCGTGGCTCAGGCGCCTAACAACTACCGTCGCTTCCTGGAGCTCAAGTTCGGCCCCGGGGTCATCGAGAACCCCGAGTACCCCAACCCGTCACTCCTGAGTTTGGCAGGAAGCGGCTGAAGCTCCAGCCCCCGCTCCTGGGGTGTGAAGAACACGCGTGCACGGGGAGCTGTCCTTTGCTTGGGTGCTGCTGGCATTTGGTGGGCGGGCCGGGGATGCCAAGCTGCCTGGCGAGGCCCAGCACGGTACTGGAGTTCGAAGACATGCCCTGCCCAAGATTTCCAAGAGCTTGGGTTTTATTTAGAGCACGGACAGTTTTGTAAAGAGGAAGAAGTGTACGTTCTGCGGCTGAACTGCTGCGATTAAAACCCCAGCTCTACCACCTACTCGGTTAGGCAGGCCTGGGCGAGTGTCCCAGCTTCTCCTTTCCTCCAGGATTTAGTGAATGCCCTCGCAGCGTCGCTCACAAAGAGCCTGCCGGGCGCTTGGTGGCTGGGGTCGCTTCGGCCACTAGAGGGCGCCTTCGTCCTGCTCTGGGGCCAAGGCCCGGGTACGCCCGGGACCTCCAACGGTAGCTTTCCTAACTCTTTGAGACTTTGGGCTCTCTAATCCCCTGGTCCTGGCGGGAAAGAATGGCTATCTCCCTTCTTCCAGAATGCGATCTCCTTGCCTCCTGGGAGAGCCCTGTGAGGTGCATGCTGCTGTTAACCCTATCCTACAGAGGGGGAAACAGACTCAGCCCTGAGCTGCTGCTCTGGATGCCAGACCCACACCGTATTAACTGCGTTACCTCATTCTTTTCACGCTCTGCACCTGTTAGCCCGCTTGCAAGGCGGGGTAAACAGCAATCATAGCTCACAGTACTCAGCACATATGGTGTGCCAGGCATCCTTCGCAGCGTTTGACAAGGATTCACTGATGGACCTCTCACCTCAACCCTCTGAGGCGGGAGCTGCTGTTATTCCCATTTTACAGACCGAGCACACAGAGGCCAGAATGGGAAAGTCACTTGCCCAAGGTCAGACAGCTTAGGAAGTGACGGAGCAGGGACTTGAACCCAGGCAGTCAGGCTGGAGCCCACACTGAAGTTGGATGCTATGCCCCTCTCTAGCAACGTTACATGAGAGGGGGGTCCTGGCAGGCCCCACCACTTAGTGGGTGAAGCCATGGCGGCCTTCCTTTTGTCATCATCACCCAAGAGTAAACGCTGTTTGGGCAAGCATCCCAAATATGCATATTTATTTATAAATTATATACAGATACTGCGATCGTTCTGTATATGAGCAATCAGGCTTAAATTATTCCATTTCAAAATTTAAAATATAGAGGTTTTTGTTTACTTGGCTCATCTCGGTGACATGTCCTGCACACCCCCTGGGTGTGTGCAGCCAGCTTTTGGGACCACGGGCTCTGAGGCGAGAGAGGCCTGGGGTCAAAACCCAGTGCTGCCACTTTCTCCCACTGGCAACTTGGGCCACGGTGACCCTGCCTCTCTGAACCTCTGCTTTGCACCTGGGAAATGCGGGTCATGAACGTTCACCCCACAGGGGTGCCATGAGCCACTGGAGTGGTAAAGGGCTCAGGAATCAAGGCTGGGTTTGGCTCCTGGCGTGGCCACTTACTTCCTTTGTGATCTTAGGCAAGTCACTGCCTCCCCGGACCTATAGGTTGGGTGTGGGGGATGGGTGATGCTGCAGAAGCATGAAGCCCTTGGAGGAGCAATATATGCATCAAAATGTTTAAATATTTCTTTTTTCTTCTCTGAAGAATGGAAACGCTCTCTCTCTAGATATATATTTCTTTGAATCGTTTGCCAAAACACAAGCTGAAGCTCAAATCATTCTTAAATCGTGCAATGATTTTGTTTGCTTTAGAAACTTACTTAGAAATTGTTGGTGCAATTTCTTGATTGATATGCTATGTATATGTATATACACACATACACATATATATTCATTTATTTAATTACTTAATTTTTTATATAAAAAATATATAAAATAACCCTGGCTTAGCTGTGAATTGATAAGAGAACCACATCCAGTGCTTCTGGCAACTTCCCATTAAACCGAGTGCCATTAGGTGACTTGGGGTCTCAGCAGATAAAGAATTTCTCTTAGCACTATCCACAGTGTTTTGGCGTTTTCTCCTCTCTTCCTTGTTCCTGAACTAACGACAATTAGACTAAAAACTTCTGTAGCTATTATAATATTGTCTGACAGCTCTGTGCATTCAGTATCTTTATCATCGACTAGGTAATCATACAACAGAAGACCTATTGCAACAATTAACTTGAATTAATGAGTTTATATTAGGATGCGTTATTACTGCATTTTAGTGCTTTCTCAATTCCTCTCGTACGATTAGCCAGCCAGAACAGAAGTATTTCGATATTGTAAAAACCAGCACGTCCATACTAGTGCAGAGTAACCAGAACCCGGTTAAGAATTATCTGAGCCCTGTTGGTTGAGCGTCTGCCTTCAGCTCGGGTCATGATCCCAGGGTCCTGGGATCCAGTCCCGCGTCCGGCCACCTGCTGGGGGGTGGGGTGGAGCCTGTTTCTCCTCCCTCTGCCATTCCCCCACTTGCGCTTGCGCTCTCTGGCTCTCTCTGTCAAATAAATAAATAATATCTTAAAAAAAAATTATCTGAGCCCTGGGCAGGGGTGCCTGGCTGGCTCAGTCGGAAAGAGCCTGCAGCTCTTGATCTCAGGGTCGTGAGTTCAAGCCCCACGTTGGGGGTAGAGATTACTAAAAAAATAAATAAATAAACTTCAAAAAATAAATAACATAAAATCATGTGCATGTGGGTTATACTATCTACGACCTTCATTTCAGCAGAGCCCAGAGGATTTTCCCAGAGCTGACATTCAAGCCAACACGTGCACGGCTGTGGCCATGATGGTGATTAAAACATGAAAATATCACATTAGAACTTACTGATCTGTTGGTAAGTGGTCATCGCCATGGGCCCCGCCATCATTACCCCCCTGGCTCTCCATGGGGACTCCCTGGACTTCTCCCCTCCAGCACCCCAGCAGCCAAAGGGTTAACACAGGGCACATCCGGAGGGAAGAAGGTTCATGTCTCCAGTGCTGTTGGATGCGTTGCTCCCTTTACCAAGCAGTAAATATTTGTGTATCCTTTCTGGGCCTTACAGAAGATTTGCTATGGAAAGTCGATGGCAGGCAAAACACCTGTGTCTGTATGTGCCTGTATACAGTAGCCCCAAACCGGAAACCACCCAGTGTCCGCTTCAGGTGAGTGCATACACAGACTGGTACACCCAGACAGTGGAATACTCGTCGGTGATTAAAAACGAAAAGGAATAAATTGATATGTGCAGAAACATGACTAAATCTCAAAGATATTATGCTATAAAAGAAGCAGGACACAAAAAGCTACCTGCTCTAGGATTCCACTAATTAGAGACAAACTAATCCTCAGTGACCCAAAGCAGATCAGTGGTTGCCTGGGCCTGGGGGCAGAGCGGGGGATAGAATGCAAAGGAGCGCCGGGTTATTTGCGGGGGTGGGAATGTCGTGTATCTTGATTGTGGTGGTTTTCACTAAATATCCATCTGTCCATTTTATCCGATTACCTACTTTAATAGATGTAGTTTATTGTATGCAAATTATACCTTAATAAGGTTGACCACCCCCCCAAAAAAAGCAGATTGGGGGAGGGAGTCCGACAGGTCCAGAAACATTGTCGCAAGGAGAGACAAAGCTGTCATTACCCTGCGCCTGCCAGCCCCCCCCCATCCCGTTACTATGAGTCTAGAATGTCGGTCCAAGCCCAACACAGGGCTACTGTGAGCACTCCCTCCCAAGCCAGGCTCCTTCGAAGGAGCAAGAGGGGTGTCCCAAAAACAGGGGTGGATGGAGCCATGGAGAAAGGGAGAGGGAGGTGCGAGCGGGGCCCCAGAGGGTGGCCGTCCAGGTGCTTTTCCTTCTGTTCTTATGTAACCTTCACAGTGGCCTTTGGGAGAGGCATAACAGAGCCATTGTCACCAGAGGGCGAGACTCCACCGTGCTTACACAAGGAGGCAGAGCTGGCGGGCCGCAGAAGCAGGACCTCAACCAGGTGACAGCCTCGAATGAAGCCCGATTCATTCATTCCGCATGTGCAAGGCACCATGCTGTACTCCGGGCCGACAGTGGTGAACAGGACAGAGATGGCTCCCTTGTGGAGCGCACGTGCTAGTGGGGACCAGGTCTGGGAGCCCCTGTCCACACACAGGAGGCTTGAAATGGTTCCAGACTTTTTAAATGACCCAGACCAGCATTTTAGGCAAAATTAGTGGCATGTGCCCAGCAAGTCTTGAAAATGGAATCGAAAAATGGGGAAATTGGAACTTGACCTAGTTATGGATTCTTTTGTATACGTATTGTATATATAGGATATGCGATATATTACACATGCATGTGTATCTCTCTTTAAACAGGCATCCTTCATAATCTAAATCTGACCCATTCCCCCCAAAGCATTAAATAGAAAATTTGAAGATGAACAACAATTTTAAGTGGGGAAAATAACGCACTCCCAGCTCCTTCCAACAACCCCAACCAATTTCCCCAAATACCATTAAAACCCTTAAAACACTTTTATAACCACCCACCAAGGATTTTTGGCATAATAGAAAGCATTGAAAATGCCAATTACTTCATTATTAAACACTTAATGAACTCATTAGTGGTTATGTTTGTGTGCGATACACAACAATTTTGCACAGAATCAGATATGAATTGTATTTTCCTTCCCCACTGCAATGATCATGAGATGTAACTAAATAAACCAAAATAAAATAAAATAAAGATTCTCAAGATACCGTCTACAATTGGACTCAGATTTGTGATGCCTCCAGGCACCTGGCAGGAGCCCACATAGGGCCCTGGGAGGGGTAGATAACGATCGGTAATGTGTAACATGTTTCAGCAATGTACAAGGCAGGATCGTCAGAGCACGTGAGGCGCGACCGATGTCATCCACATCCTGGACTCCAACAGGACTTAAGAACAGTTGCACAGGGGCGCCTGGGTGGCGCAGTCGTTAAGTGTCTGCCTTTGGCTCAGGGCGTGATCCCGGCATTACGGGATCGAGCCCCACATCAGGCTCCTCCACTGGGAGCCTTCTTCTTCCTCTCCCACTCCCCCTGCTTGTGTTCCCTCTCTCACTGGCTGTCTTTATCTCTGTCAAATAAATAAATAAAATCTTAAAAAAAAAAAAAAAAAGAACAGTTGCACAGCAGGGGTTTTTATTCAAATAGCAAATTCGGGGTTTAAAAAGAGGGAGGGGACAAGTCCTTACTGGCACTGTCCAGAGAGTGAGAGTTCAAGTATCAAGGGACACTTGCATTCCTATGTAGGTGGTTACACTGGAAAATCAATTTCTTCCCAGGAGTCGTACGAAATTTCTCAACGAGAGGATGGTCTACGCAGGCTAAAATGCACACATCTGAAGTGTACAGGTGAATATTTCTAAGTGTCTAGGTCTGTTTAAGCAACACCTGTCTCAAGATATGGAACGTTTGCTAGATTCCCTGGGCGCCTTCCCAGGCTTGAAGTCACCCTCCTAGGTCATCACGGTTTGGATTTCTCTCACTACAGATCAGTTTAGCCCGTTCCAGACCCTCATAGAAATGGAACTAGGTAGCATGAACTATTTCCAGCTCCTTTTACTCAAAATGTTATCTGTGAGATGCATCCAAATTGAATAGACCGTACATTTTTTTTCCTGCATGGCCATCCCATCATGGGAACGATTGTACTATCAATGGATACATTTCCAAATTTTGGCACTTAGGGAGAGTGGCTACAGACATTTGCGTACTGGGCTTCGGGTGGGCAGAGGTCTTCTTTTCTCTTTGCTAAGGGGGACTCCTGGGCTGCTTGGTTTAAGTATAGGTATGTTGATAAGAAACTGCCCAGCGACTTTCCCAAAGTGTCTGGACTGTTACGCATTCGCGCCTGCAGTGCGTGGGGCTCCTGTCCAATCGGTCCACCTCCTCGGCCACACTTGGTACTTGCTTTCTGCCTTTCCAACAGGTGTGTGCACTGGCAGCCCGTCGTGGTTTTTCCAGTGGTGTTTTTTGATGAACAGGTATTTTCTTGTTATGTCAACGAAGCCCAGTTTATCATGTTTGTTTTTTCTGTGTGGCTCATGCTTTTAGCCTTAAAAACATCTGATGAGATAGGCTTGACAGTTTTATTGCTCAAAAAAGGTCCTTTGGAGTGACAGCAGTCTTTGTCCTTGGTCTCCCCCACCCTGGCAGGGTCCTCTGGAGTGTTTCTGTTACTGTGGAGGGAACAGAGGGCCTGGGGACAGGGTGGGATGTACCCTAGAGTCACAACACACACACACACACACACACACACACACAACTATAGCCACCAAAATAGCCAGCAACCCATTGGAACATCCTTCTTCTCCAAGAGGGCAGAAGTCCATGTGACGACCTGTGCCCTGAGAGGGGGAGCCCAGAAGGACACATTTACATTATTTCTCCATCTTGTTTCCTAGCCTTGGGTGGGAACAGGAATTGAGGGCTGGGGAAGATGTGGGGAGAAGATACACATACACACATATACCCCAGCACTGAGGCCTTCCAGATCTGATGTCTGAGAGGCGGGAAGAGTGGCTGGGGCCCCTGGATCCCCTGAGAGTGCAGGCAGGATCTCCAGAGCCCGGGTTCATGATCCCAATGTTCAGAGCGCCCCCATCAGGGCAGGGAACCTCCCTACGGGGTTTACATAACTGATTCCTTCTCGCAGGGATCCGCATTCCCAGCAGGTCCCAGACAGCGTTGGAGAAGGGGGTTCCCCTCCTCGGTGGGGACGGGCAGTGAAGACAAGGGCACCTCGCCCTTCACTTGGATCAACTCTGGCACCGAACTCCGCAACTCTGAGCGATCCACGTAATTCTGGAGGAGTCCCGCGCCAAAGGCATCACCTTCCACGTTGAGGACGGTACAGGACCGGTCCCTAAAGGGGCAGGAATGACAGGGAAGTGAGTGGGAGGGGAGAGGGTAGGGCCCAACCCTCCCGCTTTCCTCCTGCTTCTCCCCCCAAAGCTTGGAGTCCCCACGGTGCCCTCCTTCATGGAACCCTGTTTGACTCCTAGACCCAGCTCATCCCTCCATCTTCACAGGATCCCAAGTATCCCTTCCTCCTAGAACATCAAAGATCTCTTCATGCAGAATGCAAGAAGCCCCCTATCTCTCTTCTTTCCTGTGGAATCCCAAGGTATCCCACACTTTCTCTGCCTTCCGTCTCCTGGGGCCTCAGAAGAACCATCCACCTCTCTTCTTCCCCCTGAAATACTACTTCCTCACCCAGGCCTTTCTACTGATAATCCTAAAGATCTCTTTTCACTTCCTCTTTATACTTTGTGTGTGCCATTTTAGAGAAGTGAGCTATAATTTATATACCAGAAAATTCACCCTTTAAAAAAAATTTATTTATTTGAGAGAAAGAGAGAGTGAAAGAGAATGAACAGGTGGGAGGGGTAAAAGGAGAGGCAGAAGCAGGCCCCCCACCAAGCAGGGAGCCCAACACAGAACTCGATCCCAGGACCGTGAGATCATGACCTGAGCTGAAGGCAGACGCTTAACCGACTGAGCCACCCAGGAGCCCCAAATTCACGCTTTAAAAGTATACAATCCGGGGGAACCTGGGTGGCTCAGTTGGTTGAATGTCTGACTCTATTTCAGCTCAGGTCATGATCTTGCCCCGTGTCGGGCTCCACACTAGGCGTGGAACCTGCTTAAGATTCTCTCTCCCTCTGCCCCTCCCCTTGGGCCCAACCTGCTTAAGATTCTCTCTCCCTCTGCCCCTCCCCTTGGGCCCCCTCCCTCACGAATGCACACGTTCTCTCTCTCTCTCAAAAAAAAAAAGTATACAACCCAGCAGTTCTTAGTATATTCAGAGTTGTACAACCATCGCCGCTATTTAATTCTGGGACGTTTTCATTGCCCTAAAAAAGACAGCCCCACACCCACCAAGCAGTTATCCCCCATTCCCTCCTCCTCCCCCAGCCCCTGCCAACTGCTAATCTACAGTCCACAGAGTTGCCTATTCTGGACATCGCACAGAAATGGAATCGTGCACTACGGGGTCCTTCGTGTTCTGCCTTCTTTCACTTCGCATGAGGTTTTCAAAGGTCCACCACGTGATAGCATGTATGTGTCCATGCTTCATTTCACTTTATTGCTAAATCATATTCCATTGTTATGGATATATATTTTACGTACCCATTCGTCAGTTGACAGACATTGGGTTATTTCCACCTGTTTGCTATTATGAATAATGCCGCTACGAACGTTCATGTACAAGTTTTTGTGACCATGTTTTCAATTCTCTTGGCATTATACCTAGGAGTGATGTGGCTGAGAAACAGTAACTCTTACCAGGGGTTCTAATAAGGGAGTTACATGTTTATGTCATCTGATCCTCAAGGAAACACCATTCTCTCCATCTTACAGATGGAGAAACTGAGACGAGATAAAGGACTCGACCTGGGTCATAGTACCTATCAGAGGTGGCACTGGGATTTGAACACGAGCAGCCTGGCCTAAGAATCCGCGCTATTAACCACTGGGGCACACTCCCTCTCTGGGGTCCTTCTTAGAACCCCCAAGATGCCTTCCTTCCCACTGATTACAATGTTCAAGATACCATCCCCTTTCTTCCTCTCCTCTTCTGCCCACAGACTCTCAATGACCCTCTTGCTCACCCCCTTTCCCCGAGGGCTACCCGTTAGGCCCCTGAAGCCCCAAAGCCACACTTACACTAGCCAGTCCACAGCCAGGATCAAGGAGATGTCCTCAACCGGCAGGTTGACTGCCTCCAGGATGATGGCCAGAGTGAGGACGCCTCCGGCGGGAATGCCCGCAGCCCCCACACTGGACGCCGTGGCGGTGACCCTGGGGGAAGAGCGCGGAGGTCAAGGAGAGGGGCCTCGGCAGCGGGAGAAGCTGGCTCCCTCCAGCCTGCGTCCATTCTCGGGGAAGGGGTCAGATGGGCCGGGGGTCCTGGCCGCTGCCGCCCCACACTCACAGGATGGTGATGATCTTCACGAAGTCCAGGGTTCGCTGGTTGAGCTGTGCAATGAACACCGCGGCCACACACTGGAAGAGCGCCGCACCATCCATGTTGACAGTGGCACCGATGGGCAGGATGAAGCGGCTGAGGTGCTTGGCGACGCCGTTCCTCTCCTCCACGCACTTCATCATCAGCGGCAGCGTGGCGGAGCTGAGGGGAGGCGTGTCAGTCAGCGCATGTGACCCGCCCCCTGCCGAAGCCCCGCCCAGCCTACCACCCCACTGGCCAATCAGCGCACTGCAGGCTCCGCCCACCAGCCTAGACCCCTCCCCACCCACCCCCAGCCCTCCCCAGCCCTCCATGCCCTTCTTTCCCCAAAGCCAGAGGCTTCTGGGATCCTGCAGAATGCTAGGATTCCAAAATATAGGAGTCCTGGACCCGCTGGGAGATAGACTGCTATCCTGCAAAATACACACAAAAATTCAAGCCTAAATTCTATAATGCCTCGGAGCTCACTGACCCACACTCCATACCCGCTCCACCAATAACAGATTTTGGCGAAGTATTGCTATTCTCTTGGGAACGCTGCTGTGGGGGAGGGCCAGGTGCTGAGGGCACAAGTGGACAAAATGCCTAGAAGAGGGTGGAAAGGGCTCCTAGAGACTGGATCCAGGGTGGAGCGCTAGACCATTGTCCCCCAAGGCCAGGCCTTGTGGAGCAGGAGGGGTTCTCAGGAAGGAAAGAAGAAATCTCCAAGACAGTGGTTTTCTAATGGGGGGGGCGGGAATTGTTCCAGAATCTTATGAGAAACAAAAGTATGGCCCCTGTACCCAGATCCAGTGTCCCCAAATACAAAATTTCAAGGGTCTCCAGCTATCTGATGCCCACGCCAGGTCCCTTTAAAGCTTAAAAATCCTGCACTCGTCTGTCCCAAGGCCGTACCTAGAAGAGGTCCCGAAGGCAGTGGCCAGCGCGGCCACGATACCCCACAGGAAGCGGTAGGGGTTTTTGCGGGTGAAGAGGAAGTAGATGAAGGGCAGCACCAGGAGCCCGTGGATGGCGTGGCCCAGCAGGCAGCACAAGATGTATTTGCCGAGACTGGCGAAGAGCATCCCCACGTCCTCCATCTCCACGATCTTGCCAGCCACGAGGAACAAGATGCCCACCGGGGCATACCTAAGTGGCCAGGAGACAGATTGCGGCTTCTGACCATGTGTCCACGCAGGACCAGGCTCTGTGCTCAGTACACAGCCCGACCACGGCCTCCCTTGCAGGCAGGAAACACCCAGAGCCGCGTGTGAAGTTCGGGCACCTTCCTTGCCATCCTCCAAGCTCTCTCCCCTTGAAAATACCGCAGCAGGGAGATGAAGCAGCCTGGGGGTTTCTATCGCCACATGGCGTAGAATCACTAACCAGATTTGCACTGAACACGTGGCCCCCGTGAGTGAGTCATTGACATGTTCTGGGTTCGTTTGTTACAGCAGCTAAGACGATTTAAGCCGATACAATCTCTCCCCACATCACGAGAAATAAAAAGTCCGTGGCTCGTGTCTTAATAACAACCCACAGATACGAAGCATTTATGATGGGCTGAGCCCTGGACATGACTGAATCTTTACCATAATCCCACACAAGCTCCTATTTAAAATCTAAGAGGTCTGGGGGCGCCTGGGTGGCACAGCGGTTAAGCGTCTGCCTTCGGCTCAGGGCGTGATCCCGGCGTTATGGGATCGAGCCCCACATCTGGCTCTTCTGCTGGGAGCCTGCTTCTTCCTCTCCCACTCCCCCTGCTTGTGTTCCCTCTCGCTGGCTGTCTCTATCTGTCGAATAAATAAATAAAATCTTTAAAAAATAAAATAAAATAAAATCTAAGAGGTCTGTAGGGGCGCCTGGGTGGCGCAGTCGTTAAGCGTCTGCCTTCGGCTCAGGGCATGATCCCGGCGTTATGGGATCGAGCCCCACATCTGGCTCTTCTGCTGGGAGCCTGCTTCTTCCTCTCCCACTCCCCCTGCTTGTGTTCCCTCTCTAGCTGGCTGTCTCTCTGTCAAATAAATAAATAAAATCTTTAAAAAAAAAATCTAAGAGGTCTGTAAAACAGGGACATTAAGGCTACCGGCCTCGTAGGAATGTTGGAGGAAGTGGGGCACCCCGGGAAATGCCCTGAAAGCTCTTTGTACACAGTGGTTTATAAACTTTTGCTGGAATTATCATCACCTTCTCCTGGAGTAACGATCCCAGGGGGGCTCGTGCCTCCCAGCCAGGAGGCCTCCCAAACTGCTGTCCCGGTTTGATCACTATGGCTAGCTGTCGCCCAAACCCCTTCCCCTCTTTGGTAACAGAAGAAAGGCCCAGTAGCCCAGCGACCTGCACAGCTAGGCTTGGCCAAATGCCCAAGCTCCGGCCAGGGGCATGTGCCCAGGAGTTACACAAGTGACGCACTTGATACATATTACCCGATACTGTTCACTGTCGGCATGCTATAGGTCAGGCGGTGTCCCAAGAAGTTTCCACTCATTTGTGCCTGGTACTGTCAGTCCCATTTTCCAGATGGGGAAACCAGGGCAGAGTGCGATAAGGAACTTGTTATAGGGCACACAGGTGGGAAGTCGTAATGATCATGATCATAGCTAACATAAGTGAACGTTCAGGAGGTGCTAGACATTGAAATCACTTTATAAGTGCTTTACCTAGACCTCCTATTACTTATGTCATCTTCACAATAACTTGGGACATTTGATCCCATTCAAATCTCTGCAAGGGAGATGCATTCAATGGGACACCTGGGTGGCACAGCGGTTAAGCGTCTGCCTTCAGCTCAGGGCGTGATCCCGGCGTTACGGGATCGAGCCCCACATCAGGCTCCTCTGCTATGAGGCTGCTTCTTCCTCTCCCACTCCCCCTGCTTGTGTTCCCTCTCTCGCTGGCTGTCTCTGTCTCTGTCAAATAAATAAATAAAATCTTTAAAAAAAAATGTTTAAAAAAAAAAGGGAGATGCATTCACTAAGCTGTGGCCACAGCTCGGCTGGCTTTTTGTCACTTCCAGGAGGATCCAGAAAGTGCTGGTGTCAAGTCTCGGCACCCATGGACTACAACGCTGTCCTCATCTTATAATGAAGACACTGAGGCACAGAGAGGGCAGGTCACTTGCCCAAAGTCACACAGCCAGAGGACGGTCAACGCTGGGTGTGAATCCAGGCCATCTGGATGCAAGGAGCAGATAGACGGAGGGTGGCCCCCTCCCGCATNCCCGCCCTCCCCCCACCTACCACATGATCCAGGAGACCAGCACCATGGTTGCGTCATTGAAGGAGTTGAAGAAGCGGATGAGCAGCTCCCCCTCGGGCCCCAGCTTCCGCAGGGCCACCCCAAAGACAATGGCAAACACCACCAGGCCCAGGATGTTCATACTCTCCACCTCCCTGCCAATGGGCACCTTTGGGGAAGGAACAGATTGGGATGGGAGGAGGCTGCTCGGTCAACCTGCACAGTCACTAAGGGCCTGTCCTGGGCCCTGCTGGGACCCAAAGCGGACAAAACAGCTCCTGGAGCTCATTTGTCCCTTCTTCCCAAGGCTCACAGTCCAGGTCCAGGAGAAATAGACCTGTCATCAAGAGTGATTAGAATAGGGAAACCCAGGGGAGTGTGGGAACTGAGGGGGGATGCCCGCTTGGCGGGTGGTGTGGTGGGGGAATCAGGGAGGGCTTCATGGAGGAAGGGGCTGAGATCAGGAGAACAGGAGGATTAATCACATAAAGAGAGGTGATAGAAGATTCTGGAGAGGGGAAACAACGTGCAACAGTCTGGAAATGAGAGCACCTTGTGGGCACACAGAAGGACATTCGCTGTGGCTGGAAGAGGCTGGCCACAGTCAAGACATGAGGCTGGGTGGGCAGCTGGGCAGAACCCTGACTTCACAGGGTCTCATGGATTGTGGCAAAGAGCCTGGGCTTTCTTCCGAGGGCACTAGGGAGCATAACGGGACTCTGGGTAGGGGAGAGACAAGGTCAGGTTTGTGCTTTGGAAAGACTACTTTGTGCCAGGCTGAGGGTAGGTGGGACAGGAGGAGCCGGGAGCCCACAGGAGAGGGGGCCAGGGCAGGGTGGGGTGGGGTGGGGGCAGAAGAGAAGTCTGCACGGGGGAGGGAGAAGAAGGGGCCAAAAATGGAGAGACCAGAAAAGAGAAATTGGGCAGCGGCTGCAGAGAGAATAAAACAAATACCACCAAACGTCAGAAGACACCTGTGGGGGGAGCAAACAAAGGCTGGGGTGGGAACAAAATGGAAAAACCCCAACAACAGGCCGAGGGATGGGGCCCCAGCCCCCCTTCCCCGGCTCTCACCTTCACCTTGGTTCCGTTGATCCATCTGTTCTCATAGGAGGTACTGTACTGCAAGTGGGGGTGGGCGAGAGTCAGTATCAACCCCCCCAGGGGCTCCCCCACCCCATCCTGGCGCTAACAGTGTTCCTAAGCACCCCTAAACACGATCTCCTTGCGTCCTGCCAGCAACCCCACGGAGGCGGGATTTTCATACCACGTGCCCATTTTCCAGAAGCTCAGAGAGGAAAAGGCACTTGCCCAGGGTCACACAGCTAGAATGAGAACCCAGAAGGGCTCAGAACCCATATTCTCCTTTCTCGATGACAGGCAATGGAGGGGTTTCACAGGCCACCCAAAAGCAGGCACCCAGTGGGGGCAACTGGCTGTCTCCCTCCCTGCCCGCCCCCCACCCCTCGGGACATACCCCCAAGGACTCACTGAGCGGAAGGCTGCAGACACCAGGTTGGAGGGGAAGATATTTCTGCAGAGACAGACACAGAGGGGGGCACGTTATTAAATTCCCCAGGGGGAGGTTGGGGGAGGGCAGGTGTCTGAAGGGCCGCATTGGCCTCTTGGGATGGGAAGAACCTTGGAGGCCCCGTTGGCACCCAGAAGTGGTCCCCACCCATGCCTCAGGCCAGGTGTGGGCAGGCAGAGTTGGGTCCTGGCCTGCTCGCTTTTCCAGGGGGTGGAGAGTCTGAGTTGGCCTGCTAGGGCCCTGCAGGCTGGCCTGCTAGCCCCTGCTAGCCCCAGCCAGCCCCAAGGGATTGCAGACTGGACGTGAAGAATGCTGGCTTCCCAAGGCAGGATCGGGCAGGGTCACCCAGGGCCTCAGCTCCACCCCAGGCAGCAAACTTAATACCCTGGGCATCTTGCATCAGCCACTTCCTCCCAGAGGGCTGAGAAAAGCTCGGGCCCCAGGGGCTGGGCTGAGTGGGTCAGAGGGTATGGGGAAGATATGGGTGTGTCAGAAAGGCAGTGAGAGAGTGACAAGGGATGACTGTCTGTGTCGTGAATGTGTATCTGTGTGGCGGCATGCATTCAACCCCAGGGAGCATGTCAGGGCGTGGGACAACAGCCTCCTGTGTGTCGGAGTGGGACGAAAATTACAGCAAATGTGTCTACAGTCCCTGAAGTCCTTGACATAAATCCACTCCTTTATTTATTTTATTTTTTATTAAGTAGACTCCCCGCGGTGCAGCAGGGTGGCTCAGTGGGTTGAGCGTCTGCCTTCAGCTCAGGTCATGATCCTGGAGTCCCAGGATCAAGTCCCGCATTGGGCTCCCTGCTCAGCAGGGAGTCTGCTTCTCCCTCGGCCCCTCACCTTGCTTGTGCACTCTCCCTCTCTCAAATAAATAAATAAAATCTTTTTTTTTAATAAATAAAAAGTAAGTAGTTTCCCCGCCCAGCATGGAGCCCAACGCAGGGCTTGAACTCACGACCCTGGGATGGAGACCTGAGCTGAGATCAAGAGTCCAACGCTTCACCCACGGAGCCGCCTGGGTGCCCCTAAATCCACTCATCTGATCCTCACGCCAGCCCTCTGATCCCCGACTTACAGAATAGGGAACCAAGGCACAAAAAGGGAAAGAAACCTGCCTTGGCTGGGAAGTGGCCGAGCTGGGATTTGCCCCAGCCAGCAGGCTGCGTAGTTCCAGCCCCCCCCCCGCGGCCGCCCCCCCGCGAGGTGGGTGGACAGCTGTGCGGGTTCGTGTTCAGAGCCGTGGGACGGCGTTGGTGTGCATGGGCTCTTGAGCACGGATGTTTGGGCAACGCTCGATGTACTGGTGTGGTGACTGCCACCGTGAGTGGCTGCGTCAAGGGATGCTAGTATCCTGTGTGCGTGTGAGTGCACGTTTGACAACTGGTGTAAGGCCATGCGTCAGCATGAGAGGCCGCAGCTGCGGCTGAGTGTGTGTCCAGCTGTGTGCCAACTGGCTCTGAAGTTGTGCGGTTCTGAGATGTTCCAGCTAAGTCTCGGAGGAGCTGGCCGAGTGACAGTCCTCTTTTGGCACGCAGCGGGAGCCTGTACACATCAACAGTCTCCGAGTGGGTGCCCCCGTTGGCCAGAAGGCCTGTACCCGCCCAGGCCCGGCAGGGCAGGGTCAGGACCCTGCTAATCTCCCCCAGCCAGGCGGCGCCCATCCACTGCAAGTTCCAGACACCAAGCCTGCCCCCCAAGTCTCTCATCTCAGCCGACCCGGATGCCCCAAGTGGTTGGGAGAACCCAGTTCCGTGACTCATCATTTCCTCCCACCACTTCCAGGAAGTCCCCAACCAGCCTGGAGATAGTGAATCAACAGCCCCCAAAGGCAAGGCCGTGTGGACCCAGGGGTCTGCCCTCCTCAAAATGGGGAGAGCCATTCTTGGGTGGGGAGCAGAGATCAGAAGGAAAAGAGTCTGCTCCCTTTCTAACTGGCCCCCTTCTATGCAGCCTCTTGTGGGTTTGGGGGTGGTGGTGGTGGAGGGAAAGTCCAGACAGGCTCCCCAGACAGGAGGAAACGGAAAGGAAAGTCGACGAGGTGGCAGGGTTTAACAGGAACATATAAAAGGGAAGCTGCCAGACTGGGCGGGGAAGGGAGGCTGAGAAAAGAACCTGGTTGTGTCCTGGTGACACGTAGTGTGGGGAGTCCTGGGGCTGGAGGTCACTCGGATCTCCTCAGGGTCCCCCATGGACTCCTTACCAAGGGGATATAAGCCCTCTGACCCTGGACTCAAATCTTGATCCAAAAGCCCCATCCCAAGGCCCTTAGACCCCAAATCCCCTTCCAAGTCCCCCCTCCTCCCAGGATCCTCTCCCCTCCCAGGAGACCCTCTTATGTCCCCTCCCTCCCTACAAACTCCCCAAGCATCACTCTTTCTTCCCTCTATAAGACCTCCTTGTTCATCTCCTTCTTGTAGGGTCCCCGCCTATGTCTCCAGGCGCCCACGTTAGAAGCCTCCTTCCCCAGGGGTCGGTCCTCACCCGCTGTCCTCTGACCCTCCTCAAAGGGCCACCATCACCATCCCTCACCATCCCGTTCTGTCTTCCCAGGCCCCGGGGATGCCCTCTCCTGTTCACGTGGCCACTCCCGCCATCCCTAACACACGTCCCCTCCCCACGTGGCTGAGGCACCCCCTTCCTCCCCCCCCCCACTCCACCGGGCGGGCGGGGTCTGACCTCACAAGATCCAGGAACGAATCGAGGACTTCCTTGCTGGGGGCTTCTTCCACAGCTCCCGTGGTCGCGACCGAGGCGTTGATGGCGGCGAAGGCGGCGCCCGGCTGCAGGGCCAGCGCCAAGCCCACGCCGAGCGCGGACGCCAGCAGCGTGGTGACCAGGAAAAAGAGCAGCGCCCAGGCGCCCAGGCGGCCGAGCGCGCTCGAGTCCAGGCTGGCGGCGCCGCCGATCAGGCTGCACACCACCAGCGGCAAGATAATCATCTTCAGCAGGCGCAGCAGCAGCTCGCCCGGGAAGGCGAAGGCCGCCAGGCGCGCGGGGCCCAGAGCTACCGCGCCGCCGGCCCCCGAGACCCCCAGACCCAGAGCCACGCCGGCCACCACCGCCACCACGGTCAGCAGCACCAGCAGGTTGGCGCGAAGGCAGCGGCGCACCCGGTCCCGGGAACATCCGCCTCCTGCCGCGTCTGGCTCCTCTGGAGGGACCAACGTCGGGGCACCGTTCGCGGTGGGCTCAGCCGCCGCGAACCCCTTCGGGTCTCCCCGAGGCGAATCGGCCACCATGATGAACGCCCCGGAGTTCCTTAGCGCCTGGAAGCTGGGCGCGCTTGGGACTCCTTCCTGGGACGCGGGCGTTCCTTAGAACCGAGAGTTTGTAACACAGCCTGGAGGCTGGAACTTTGGACGGTTCCCTGGAGTTGGGAATTCACAGCGCCTTGGTTCCTGGAATGTCTGAAATCCCCAAGCTGGGCGCTGAGGCTCTTCTGCTCTCCCAGGTTGCGTCCGGCGGGCGAAATCTGGGAGCACTTGGGTTTCTCGGCCCCAGGGATGGGAATACGGGAGTTTATCAGGCTGGGACCTGGGGTCCTTGGCTCTGGTCCTCAAGAGGCCAGGTCCTGGTAGCGGAGATCCGGGAGGCAGGGATCCGGGGTGCCGGAAACCGAGGCTGGGGAACCTGAACCTGGGGGGCGGGAGACAAAGCTCCGGGAAGAGGGGAGCCAGGCTCTGGAGTCCGGGAGGGGAGATCCGGGCCCCTGGGTGCGGAAGGCGGCGGTCCGGGACCCCGGGAGGTAACGGTAGCGGGTGCGAAAAGAAGCTCCCGGCCGCGCCGCGTGGCTCTGAGCCCGCCGGGCGGAAGCTTCCAGGATTAAGGGCAGGGGCGAGGCTTGAGAAGGCGGGGAGCGAACCGCGGGCACCGATTGGCTGAGGCGCGTTCGGAGCCTTCCTGCGCGCGAGAGGTGGTGCTGAAGCCAGAGTCTGGCCAAGTCACCCATAGAAGGCCGACGAACTAAGTCTAGCTATAGCGAGGGGCGGGGCACCGGAGGGGACGGGGACGGGGCCCAGCTGGGGGCGGGGCGTTGAGGGGAAGCTTTTTTCCCGCCAAAGGAATCCGGACGTGGGTGGGGGCCGTTAACCTACAACGGTTCTCCGGCTCGAGGGTCTCAAGAAAGCGCGAGTGAGCCGCAGGTGGCACAACCCAGCCTGCAATGCCCCCGCCCTGAGTTCGGTCTTTCGTCGCCCCTCGGAACTCAAATTCCTCGAATGTAAAATGCAGATTATTAAAGCTCATCCCACACATGATTGGTGTAAGATTTAAATTAGATGGAGTTATTTATTTAATAATGTTAATAACTTAAAAAAATAAATGTTCCAGGGGCGCCTGGCTGGCTCAGTCCGTGGAGCGTGCGACTCTTTCAGTCAGTAAAGCATGCAACTCCTGATCTTGGGATTGTGAGTTCTAGTCCCATGTTGGCTGTAGAGATTACTTAAAAAAAAAAACAAAAAAAAAAAAAAAAAAAATTAGGGGAGGGCGCCTGGGTGGCTCAGTCGGTTAAGCAACTGCTTTGGGCTCAGGTCATGATCGTTGGGATCCATCCCGCATGGGGCTCCCTGCTCAGTGGGGAGCCTGCTTCTCCCTCTGCCCCTCACCCAGCTCATGCTTGCTCGCTCTCTCTCTCAAATAAATAAATAAAATCTTTTATAAATAAATAAATAATAAAACTATAAATAAATATTCCCAGTTGAGAACCCAACACATCAATAACGGCAGTCCTTAGATTAGGACTGTAATCCACTCCCCCCTGGATATGTAATTCACAATTCACCAGTTAAAAATTAGATTTCAATCTAACAACTGTGCTGATGATTTTACAAATGCTTTCACCAAATATTTCCCCATATATATTTTTTAAAAGTAGGCTCCACACCCAGCATGGAGCCCAGTACGGGACTTGAACTCAGGGCTCCGAGATCAAGACCTGAGCTGGGATCAAGACTCCGGCACTTAACAGACTGAGCCACCCAAGCGCAGCTTTTTTTTTTTCTTCCCCTTTTAAGGTAAGATGCACATAGAATGAAATGCACAGATTGTAAGCACCATGTGCTGATTTCGATAAATGCATAGGTCTGATTTCACTGGAACCTTCGTAACTGCTGATGAGGTGGACCCTACTATTATACGCGTTCTTCGATGTGCAAAACTGGGGCGTAGGGCCAGAGCAAGTCACGAACCTTGAGGCCACTCCTGAAAAGGCAGGAGTTGCATGCCTGCCTCCCAAGTTCCTAACCCTACCTATTGGGTTGCCTCCCTAAATTCCTTCTTGGTCATTTGAGTCGTTTCCAGTGAATCAGTCACAATTCCCTACTCCTCCCGGAAGTGTTGCAATCCTAATTCCTTGCGGCGCCTGGGTGGCTCAGTCAGTTGAGCATCTGACTCTTGGTTTCCATCTCGGGATCGTGAGATTGAGCCCCCCATGGGGCTCTGCACTCAGTGCGGAGTCTGCTGGAGATTCTCTCTCCCTCTGGCCCTCCCACTCGTGCTCTCTCTCTCTCAGATAAATAAATACATCTTAAACCAAAAAAAAAAAAAAGAAGAAGAAGAAGAAGAAATCCTAATTCCTTCCCCAGCTGTCCTGTTCTCTGAGGACGTTTCAGGCGTTGGCATTTGCTCCAAGACTGTAGACAGTGATAACCTCAGAAGCTCCATCGTGCGGCAGCTGTTGTGGCCTCAGGCAAGTCACAACCTCTGTGAGCCTCGGTCTCTGCACCTGTAAAATGGGAAGAAGAAGAATAGATCACACCTCCTTGGGTGCTGTGAGGGTCAAATGAGATCCTATGTTTAAAGCATTTAGACAGGGTGCAGGTTAGCCTTTTAAAAAGTTAACTGGTACTATTCCTAAAATTGCTGTTATTATTACTGGGGAACACGGTTTGGGCTCAGACAGTTTTGGGTGCTGCTGGGCCCTGGTGGTGAGCTCTCCGTCCTGGTCACTGCCAGCCCTAGACCCAAACCCACTTGGGAAGGAGCTTCGAGAACTTCCGGGGACATCCTACAGGACCTCAGACATTGGCGCCAGGTGAGCTGAGATCTGCCCCGGCTCTGAAGACGTGTCACCCAGGCACTCACAGTGGTGTGGACCTCCTTCCGGTGTCTCTGAGACACTCTCCCCCCTCCAAGTCCATCCTCAACTACTTCAAGAAGCCCCCACCCCCTTGGGGCGCCTGGGTGGCTCAGTCATTAAGCGTCTGCCTTCGGCTCGGGTCATGATCCCAGGGTCTTGGGATCAAGCCCCTCATCAGGCTCCCTGCTCCGCTGGGAGCCTGCTTCTTCCTCTCCCACTCCCCCTGCTTGTGTTCCCTCTCTCACTGGCTGTCTCTCTGTGTGTGTGTGTGTCAAATAAATCAATAAAATCTTTTAAAGAAAAAAAAAAGCCCCCACCGCCATCCCACCTTTGTAGACTGAAGTCGTATTCATTTAACAAATTCCCGCTCAGCTCCCCCTGGCCTTGGTTGTGGGCTAGAGCATGTGGGCATGCAAGCTGCACTGACATGGGTTCGAATCCTGACTTCACCACTTACCGGCTGACTATCAGTTTCCTCATTTGTCCTGGAGCCGACGTGAGCATAAATTCGAACGTGCACACAGTGACCCTAGATACAAAATGTGAGGGGCTGATTCCCAAGCACTTTGTCCTACAAATATTCCTTGAGCCCTTACTAAGGGCCAAGTGCTATTCAATGTGTGTGGATTCGGCAGTGAGAAAAAAAAAGAAAAAGAAAAAGAGAGAAAAGAAAAGAGAAAAGAAAAAAAAGAAAAGAAAAGAAAAGAAAAGAGAAAGGAAAGGAAAGGAAAGGAAAGGAAAGGAAAGGAAAGGAAAGGAAAGGAAAGGAAAGGAAAGGGAAAGACAAAACTCCTTGCCAGCATTCTAGTGTGGGGAGACAGGGAAATAACCTTAGCTTACCAGAGGGTAAGTTCTGGAGAAAGCTGAAGTTACATGGCAGGGAGGTGGAGCGGTCATGATGGGCCTCTCTGAGGCGGTGACATTTGCAAAGGGACCTGTATGACAAGAAGGAGACTTCAATACAGAAAGAACATTCTATGGGGTGCCTGGGTGGCACAGCGGTTAAGCGTCTGCCTTCGGCTCAGGGCGTGATCCTGGCATTATGGGATCGAGCCCCACGTCAGGCTCCTCTGCTGTGGGCCTGCTTCTTCCTCTCCCTCTACCCTTGCTTGTGTTCCCTCTCTAGCTGGCTGTTTCTATCTCTGTTGAATAAATAAATAAAATCTTTAAAAAAAGAAAAAAAGAACATTCTAGGGTAAAGGAAGAGCAGGTGCCAAGCCCTGAGGCGGCAGGAGGAGAGGCAGGAGCAAATAGTGTCAAGATATTATCTTATCTCCGCTAAGTCTTGAGATCACAGACTCGTACTGATTTGGAAGCAGCAGGGACCTGAGGTGTGTTGTGGCCCAAACCCTTCAACCTCTATCAGACACTGTGGCTACCCCTGCAGTTGGCTCCTCCCCAAACAGAGGCATTTCTTTCACGGGATCATCATCTAGTCTGAGCTCAATGTTTGGCCCTGTGATGGGTGGTGCCGGGGACCAATACATTCCTGGCTCTGTCCTCTGGGGACGCACGGTACAATGAGGGAGATCACCCTCCTGCCTCCAACCTGCCCTCCACCCATCCCCAGAGGGGGATGACCCAGAGTGAGCATGGCAGGGATGGGGAGCCCGGAAGGGATGCTTGACCCAACCTGGGGGTCAGGGAGGGCTTCCTGGGGGAGGGGACATCCCAGCTGGGATAGCAAAGGGTTGGACCAAGCCCAGGGAGAGAGTATTCCAGGCAAAGGGACCTGTGCTTGCAAAGCCCCAGTGTTGAGAAGAGCCCAGAACGTTCCCAAGCGTGGATCTCACCTGGTCACCCCACCCTCTGAGCGGCTTCCTTTGGGATAAAGTCCAAATTCTTCAGCTGGACATCTGTCTATACAGGAATTCATTCCTTCAATCAGTCAACAAACCACATCCACAGGACAGAACACAGAGAGACGTCAAATAGAATGAGACAGATGAGGAAGTGGGTGGAGGGCAGGTTTCAGTAATAAATTGGGTGTCAAGAAATATTGTTAAAGAGGAACACACGGGGTGCGGGAAGGGGGTGTAGGGGACAAGATACCCTATCATCTGCAGGGAAAAGCAAATATTGAACAGCCTCTCTCTCAAATGCATTGACTATCTCTGCAAGAATCCACAGAAGAGCTCTCGCTCTCTCTCTCAAATAAATAAATAAACGAAATCTTAAATTAAAAAAAAAAAGAACCCATAGAAGGTGCTCAAAGTGGTGGCTTTCAGAAAGAAAAGCGTGGGGGCGCCTGCGTGGCACAGCGGTTAAGGTTAAGCGTCTGCCTTCGGCTCAGGGCGTGATCCCGGCGTTACGGGATCGAGCCCCACATCAGGCTCCTCTGCTATGAGCCTGCTTCTTCCTCTCCCACTCCCCCTGCTTATGTTTCCTCTCTCGCTGGCTGTCTCTACCTCTGTCGAATAAATAAATAAAATCTTTAAAAAAAAGAAAGAAAGAAAGAAAGAAAAAGAAAAAAGCGTGCCTTTACGGTTCAGCGTGAGCCCCGTGGTTTGCTCAGCTGTGAGACAGAGAGGACAGTGTCTGGCCTCCGAGATCACGGAGGGACGAACCAAGTTCAAGTGTATGAAGCGCTGGGCTGGTAGCCTGCAGACTGCAGCCCCATGCTGTTTTAAGCCCTGATGACTTCTTGAAATCAACATTTTATCTAAGGTGAAAGTAAAAAAGGCTCCTTCCAGACTTTCCCTTAGATAACAGACCCGCGGGCTGGTGCTCCCCTCCCCCACCCGCCACACCCCCAGAAGCGTTCGTGCCTTGGGGCCACTGGGCAAAGGGAGCCTGAGAAGCAGCAGGTGGGACCCGACAGCTGGGTTTCAGGTGCTGTGCCAGCAGGTGGCTAGGCTGGGGGCGGGGAAGCTTCTGGCAGCCCTCCAGGTAATCAGGGCCCTGGGTATGGAGAAGTAGCCCAGGCTCGTTGGGCAACAGGGGCCTAGCCCAGCCTTCACACAGTTGCTGTTCTCACATTTCAAGCGCAGGGGTGTCGATGGGGAGGCAATGGAGGGAGGAGTCTCCAGGACTGGGGAGGGGGAGCCCAGAATCCCAGAACTTTCGGGAAGTGTGGGGTAGGTCTGGGCCAAGAGGGGAAGGTTTGAGGGTCTGGTCCAGGATTGGCCAGGAGTGTCCCACCCCCTTCCCTCCTTAGAGAGGAAAGTATACCAACTAGTTTCAGCCAGCCTTCCTCCTGCTCAGCCAAACCTCCTACCCAGATTCGAATTTCATCTTTGGAAAAGAAAAGGCGTGGGGCTCTGGGAAGGAGGTGAGAGGGGCCAGGAGGAGGCTGGACTGAGCAGCGTGGAATCTGGACAGCACAGACCACGGAGGACCTTTCTGTCCTCAGTTTGCCGTCTGTGCAATGGGTATTGTTTGGAATGGTGTCCTCGGGTGAGAGGATCAGGTATCAGGCAGCAGGTGGGACTGAGCTAGCTTCAGGGCGTCAGCCTTCTCCATCAGACCCGTGATCAGGAGCTCCCCGAGGATGCAGTCCCTGCGCCTCCCTCAGATTTGTTTATACGTGTTCCGCAAACTTTTTCTGAGCACCTCCCGGGTGCCCGCCCCTGGGTGCCTGCCCTCTGGGGTCCTGGAAGTGACTGAGACAGGCCTAGGTCCTGCCCTCCCGGGCTTATCGTCTGGTGGGGGAGACAGACAGTGACGACCCTGAGTGAGAAGTGCTGGGAGAGAGGAGCCCAGGGGAGAAGCCCAGTCTGGGAAGTGAGATCAGGGAGGGTTTCCTGGAGGAGGGGGCATCTGAGCTGAATTTCGAAGGATGTCAGAGCTAACCAGCAAAGGAAAGAGGGAAAGGGTACAGACAGAGGACACAGGACACAGGAAGGGCAAAGACCTGGAGGGGAGGAATTCATGAAACCAACAATAGTTCCATTTGGTCGGAGTGGAAAATTCAAGGAGGAAAGTGCCAAGAAATGTAGTCTGCTGGGGCGCCTGGCTGGCTCAGTGGGAAGAGCCTGCGACTCTGGATCTTGGGGTCATGAGTTTGAGCCCCAAGTTGGGTGTAGCAATAACTTAAAAATAAGATCTTCGGGGGCGCCTGGATGACTCAGTTGGTGAAGCCCCCGACCTTTGATCTCAGTTGACGTCTTGCTCTCAGGACCTGAGATTTAAAAAATAAATTTAAAATTCATTTAAAATAATTTAAATTTAAAAATAAATTTTAAATAAAATGAAATAAAATCTTCAGGGGGAAAAAAAGGCTTTAGTTAAAGTCATGTATTTAATACGCTTTACCCTGTGCTGGGTCCCACCGTGGGCACAGTGGTGGCCGAGGCGTCCCTGCCCTGTCCTTAGGAGCCTTATGACGTCCATCATGATGCTTTCTTTGCATGTTAACATACAGATTCCTAGGCTCTGAGGCAAAATGGAAGGAAGTAAAATCCTACCACATCCCCCACAAGGAGAGGGGAACGGGATATGGGGGCCAGCCCTGAAGATGATCAGCCTTGCTGCTTCCAGAATTCCACTCCTTTGGGGCGCCTGGGTGGCGCAGTCGTTAAGCGTCTGCCTTCAGCATGATCCCAGCGTTCTGGGATCAAGCCCCGCATCAGGCTCCTCCGCTGGGAGCCTGCTTCTTCCTCTCCCACTCCCCCTGCTTGTGTTCCCTTTCTCGCTGTGTCTGTCTCTGTCGAATAAATAAATAAAATCTTAAAAAAAAAAAAAAAGAATTCCACTCTTTTGGTGGGAGTGCGGGGGGGTTCTTAGCACGGTCTCTACATCCCTATTTTCAAACCTCGGGCATCAACCTGGTATTAAGGCATAAAATAGTTAATTCAAGAATATTAAATATCAGGGATGCCTGAGGGGCTCGGTGGATTAAGCATCTGCCTTCCGCTCAGGTCAGGATCTCGGGGTCCTGGGATCAAGCCCCCCTCGGCCTCGGGCTCTCTGCTCAGTGGGGAGTTGGCTTCTCCCTCTCTCTCTCTCTCAAAAAAAAAAAAAGAATGCTAAATATGAGAACATAGTGTATAAGTAATTACTGTTTCGTGGCCTTTTCCTTTATCCGTGTGTGCACACCTGTTCATACAGAGGCTATATTCCAAGTAAAATACGCCTTTTGTTGCAGTTCGAGTTTCTTAAAATTCGAAACGCTTTGAAAAACACGGGTGTGCGGAGCCCTACCTGGTCTGCTCCCTCCTGACCTTTGCCCATCTTTTTCTCACACAACCTTCTCTTTGCTTAATCCAGATTTTCAGAATCTGACTGAGGGATCCTCTGAGTCCTCCAGACCCCAAGGCTGGGTCAGGTGTCCCTCCAAGCTCCTCCAGCTCCCACCCACTCAGGATGGTCACTGTCTGGGGATGGGGCTGTCCCCTCCATGGGGCTGGGTGTGGGGGCCATCTTGACCACAGCACCGCCCTGTACCCTGTACGGGGGCTGGCTGGCTGGCTGGGCCCACTGTAGGGACTCTGGGAATGTAGGTTGACACCTTCCGAAACAGGAAGGAGAGGAGTAGGCAGGACACTTGGGTACATCAGAGCCAAAAGGCTGGGGGGGGGGGGCTTCAGGCATTCAGGCCTGGCTGGGAAGCAGCAGCCTGGGGCGCTGGAGACTGGCCCAGACCTTCCCTTCCTACCTTTCTAATTATTTATTTAAGAGCTGGCTTGTCTGGGCTGCTCAGCCCCACCTCCCCAGCTGCAGGCCATCAGGCCCCTGCCTGTGGCTGGTGGTACAGGAGTAACTCAGGTTTCTGGGCCTTGAGGCCCAGAACAGGGGTGTCAGGTGCTGTCCTCCCCACCTCTCCCCAGATCCAGTCAAGATCCTGGGAGCTGTCGCTCAGAGCAGCTCCCCCGGCCACCACTCCAGGCCCTGCCCCCGGGACCCCACAGAGGTCTCAGGGCCTGGGTGACCTGGGTAGGAGGACATCTGATGCTTCCAGGGAGTCAGCATAGGATAATGGTCAAGGGGGTGGGGAGTAGGGGCAGAGAGATGGGCCCTCCCACTTCTTAGGTGACCTTTTACCCCAGAGGTAGCAGGAGAATTAAATAACACCACGGGGTAGAAGCCACCGCAAGGCAGAGGCCTTGGGAATGTACTGAGAGATGAGCTGGGGAGCCTGGGTGGTTCAGTCGGTTAAGAGTCTGCTTTTCACTCAGGTCCTGAGCCCGGGGTCCTATGATGGAGCCCTGTCTGGGGCTCCCTGCTCAGTGGGAAGCCTGCTTCTCTCTCTCCCTCTGCCCCTCCCCCAGCTTGTGCTCTCTCTCTATCTTGCTCACTCTCTCTCTCAAATAAATAAATAAAATCTTTTAAAAAATGAAAATAAAAATAAATTTTAAAAAGAGAGATCAGTATATGGGGGGGTTATTACTGTGATTATTAACTTTTCCCTTTAGAGAGCCCCGGTCCCGCCCTGGGGTGTGTGTGGGGGTGAGGGGGTGGGGATCTGAAGGGACCTGGCTGTGTCAGGAAGGAGCCAGTTCAGAGAGTAAATGATCCCATGGCCTGTTCAGGGTGACTGTGTGGGCGTCACCGAAGGCAGCCAGCCTGAAGGACCAGGACGTCGTGAGTCTGGAGAAATTGCCACCCCCGAAACATCTTAGGCTAGGGGAGCCCTTGAGTATCAAATAGTCCCCCCCACCCCCACCCCCGCCTGTGCAGCCAGCTGGAACCCCGGGAGAAGGGTCCCAAGAGCCCCTGCTTTGCTTTCTGAGGGAAGCGTGAGGCCAGCGACCTGGTTTTGAGGGGTGCGGGGATTTGCACTTGAGCTTGAGATGAAGGGGGCATCCAAGTTAATCTAAGTGCTGATTAACAGGCCCTGGGCAAAGTCCCTTGGGAGCTGGGGAGAGGGGCAGCTGGCGGGGAGGGGGGTTGCGGCAGGAAGGGCAGGGGAGAAGCATTGCCACCTTGAGCTCGAGTAATACCTAAAGGCACAACATTTAAGGACGCGTCAGAGACCAATCGGTCTGATCCCCTCTTGCTACAGACAAGGAAACTGAGTCACGAAGTTCCACGGAGAATTACTGAACGAGCCAGAGGAGAAGCTGTGAGTGGTGATGGAGATGGGCTAACAGGCCAGGAAAAGGGGAGGGTACAAAGCGTCTAGAACAAGAGAAGCCTGAGAAGGACAGCAAGATACATTCACCCAATTTGTTTTTCCCAAAGTGCATTTTTAATTTTTTTTAAATTTTATTTCTTTATTTGACAGAGACCGAGCGTAAGCAGGGGGGCGGCAGGCAGAGGGAGGGGGGAGAAGCAGGCTTCCTTTGGAGCAGGAAGCCCATTGCTGGACATGGGGCTCGATCCCATGGATAAGGGAGCAGAAGGCTAGCTGAGGACAAGGCATAAACTGCCCCCTGCAACCCCCCACCCACACTCCTGGGTGGGATACGTGGAGCACCCGGCCGTCTCAAAGTGGATGCCCTGCTGGAGGGGAAAACAACCTTAACTTGACAATGGCAACAGCCAAGCCTCCAGTATCCTGTAGGTTCTCTTTAGCATTATGAACATTCTTATGAAACCTCCCTTTTCCTTACTTCCCTCAACTCCCAAGTATATCATCAGCCATTCCTCCTGACCCCAGTGTAGCCCCTCTTTCTGCCCACCGGTCCTGTCCCCGTGCTTTAATAAAACCACCATTTTGCACCAGAGACGTCTCAAGAATTCTTTCTTGGTCATCGGCTCTGCACCTCACCACGCCAACCCTCTCCTATATTTCAAACCCCATCACCAGGACCCCAGGATCATGACCTGAGCTGAAAGCAGACGCTCAACGGACTGAGCCGCCCAGGCGCCCCCCCCCAAAGTGAATTTTTTAAAAAATGATGTTTGAGATGAAATTGACATAACAGGAAAATGTGGCCAAAATGTGGCCTCCGTCTAGTTCCAGAACATTTTCAACACTCCCCCTAAAGGAAAGAAACCCGGTGCCCATTAAAGCTGTGACTCCTCCTCCCCCTCCCCCAGGGGCCGGCCACCCCTCCTCTGCCTTCTGTCCAAGGCTTTGCCAGTTTGTATCAACGGAATCCTACACTCTGTGATTGCGGTGATCTGACTCATTTTGTCCCCCCCCCCAGTTTGTATGTTGAAACCTACCCCCCCAGGTGGTGCTATTAGGAGGTGGGGCCTTTGGGAGGGGAGTCAATCACGGGGTGGAGCCCTCAGAAGTGGGATCAGTGCCCTTATAAAAGGCACCCGAGCACACCCTCGCCCTTTCCTCCAGGCGCTTTGGAGGATACAAGTCTGTGACCGAGTCAGGGTCCTTGGCCACCCTGATCTCCCACGTCCAGCCCCCAGAACTGTGAGCAGTAAATTTCTAGGGTTTACAAGCCACCCAGCCTGTGGTATTTTGCAGCCCAACACAACGAGGACAGTCACTCCTCGCATTGATTTCTTTCCATTAGCAATCCATCCGGTATTTTGATGTAATGAGGCCGACTATTGAACACTTACCAAATCCTGGGTGCTGCTTCCAATGCCCTGCACGTCTCAGCCTGTTTGAACCTCTCAAGGAGCTGCGAGCCCTCGGCGAGGTGGTCCTATTATCACCCTCATTTCACAGTTCGGGAAGCAGAGTGTTCAGAGAGGTGGCCTGACCTGCCCAAAGTCACACAGCTGGTTTGCGGCTGAGCCAGGATTTGTTTCTTTCTCCTCTGAATTTATATTTTACTTTATTGAATTTTTAGCATCTTTGCCCTCACTATTTTCGTACTGTGGTAAAATACACATCACAGAATGTTGGCCATTTTATGCCTTTTTAAATTTTTTTTGAAGATTTTATTTATTTATTTTAGTTGGGGGGGAGGGCAGGGGAGAGGGAGAATCTCAAGCAGATGCCATGCTCAGAGCCCAAGGCGGGACTCAATCCCAGGACGCTGAGATCATGACGTGAGCTGAAACCAAGAGTCGGATGCTTAACCACTGGCACCACCCAGACACCCCTATTTTAATCTTTTTTTTTTTTTTACTTAATTGAGAGAGAGAGAGAGAGAGTGAGAGAGAGCACAAGCAGGGGGAGTGGCAGAGGCAGAGGGAGAGGCAGGCTTCTCGCTGAGCAGGAAGCCCGATGCGGGGCTGGATCCCAGGACCCTGAGATCATGACCTGAGCTAAAGGCAGCCCCTTCACCGACTGAGCCACCCAGGCACTCCTATTTTAATCATTTTAAAGAGTGCAATCCAGTGGCATCGAACACATTCATAGTGTGACCATCAGCACTACCTGGTCCAAACCTGTTTTCTTCCTGCCAAAGCACAGAGGCAAGATTTGAACACGGAATTTCTAACTCCAGAGCTGAAGCAACGATTCCCACTCTGTCTCTCAGCTGAGGAATTTAGCAAGTGGGCGAGGACTTGTCCTCTCTTTGGAGTTAGGCCTGCAGAGTGATATATAGCTACCGGGTTGTTTACCAGGCCCCGCCAGGATCTGGGTTCTAGCAAGGGTGCCGGCACCCACCATGGTGGGCTGTCCCTCCGCCTGGAACCTTACCTCCCCCTCCAGCTCTTTGCCTCCCGTGACTATGGGAGGATGCGGGGAGGATTTCTAAAGGCCAAGTCTGCCAAAGGGTGCCAACAGAACTGACAGGCCCAGATTGGCCTCATGGCATTGCTCAAGCTCCTGGAGCCAGCTCTGCCTGAAGCCCACCAACTGGACAATTTTTCACTCTGATGAGCTCATCAATTCCGATGTTGCTGGAGACAGTTACAGTAAGGATTTCAGTCACCTGAAATGGAAAAGGAGCCAAACTGATCCCGTGGGGGTTAGTTTGGTGATTAGGCTCTTGGAGGAATCTCCCAGAGAGGTGGAAGCGGGAGCAAACAAGAGTGGGTGGGAACATGGCCCATTTCAGGGAACAGACAGCACATTATCCAGGTGGCTGGCATGTGCAGTTTTTTGCGGGGTCACGGTGGGGTCGTGATGCCACCTTCCAGTCTCAAGACAAAGGGACGACCTGAGTATGAAGGACCCGGGCCTTGGGAGAACGCGGCGGGGGGCGGTGGCGGGGGCNACCCATTTGCTAGTGGGTGTGGAAATGGGTACAGCCTTCATGGAGAGGCATTAGGCAGCAATCATTAACGTTAGAACTCCCACACCTTTTGCTTTGTTTAAAGAACACAGAAGATCTTTGGGGGATTTATTATACGGCTGTGGTCATACACACAGGAAATCACTGATGTTGTTTGCGCCAGCGTAACACTGGAAGCCAGCTACTAGCCCATCAGGAAGAGGACATCAAAATATCTATGGCCCATCCATGCAACGGAACACTACTCAGCTTTACAGGAAAAAAAAAAAAGAAAGAAAGAAAAGCCACATCTCTGTGCATTACAGTCGTATGCTGGTAAATATTTAACCACCAGCTCTTCCCGGGAAGAAACAGGTCTGATTTGTCAGTGTCTATGCTGTAATTCCTACTACCACAGGCTGATTTGAAGCTGCTAGTTGGCATTGTTGAATTGTGACGTTGCTGAATGTGGAATGCAAGAAAAAAATACCCAAGAGCCCACCGTTAGCTAGGGTTCCTACCATGCGGACACGACAGGTGTAAGGAACCCCTGGAGCAGAGATAGCAGTAAAATGTCATACAATAATTAGGAAGTGATAAATGTTGACTACTTATTATCTTTGTGTTTAATGTCATTTATTTCACCGTAAGTGTGTAAAATTTAATTTTTAGTAGTGGCTGCTTATAATAACTGGCTTGCAAGATTCCCGACAGTTCAGCAATCGGCTCTCACAAACTGTTAACAAGCCGGCCCCAGCACACCACTGGGACATCTCCCAGAGGAGAAAGCAAAACTCAACTTGTGGACAAATCTCTGAGAACTCGTGTCTCGACCCCATTCTTCTCACGCACTCCTCTTCCGCTTCGCTGCTCCTTCCTGGGTCTGGAACACTTCAGACTCACTCCTACCTCAGGGCCTTTGCACTCGCTGTTCCAGCTGCTGTTCTCAGGCATGCCCCCAGATGACCAAGTGACTCACTTCCTTACCTCCTTTGGGCCTTTGTTCAAACATCCCCTTTGACTGGGCCTTCTCTCACCATTTTGTAAAAAAAAATAGAAACCTGGGGCGCCTGGGTGGTACAGAGGTTAAGCATCTGCCTTCAGCTCAGGGCGTGATCCCGGCGTTATGGGATCGAGCCCCACGTCAGGCTCTTCCGCTATGAGCCTGCTTCTTCCTCTCCCACTCCCCCTGCTTGTGTTCCCTCTCTCGCTGGCTGTCTCTATCTCTGTCGAATAAATAAATAAAATCTTAAAAAAAAAATAGAAACCTGCTTCCCCAATCTTCCGCCTTCTTTGCCTGCTATATATTTTATCAAAAGCACTTGCTGTGCCATCTCACCCACTGTATAATGTCAAAATGTACTTATTTTATTTGTCTACTGTCCGTCTCCCCCACTCGAATGTCAGCTCCGAAGACAGAGAATTTTGTCTGTTTTCTTTGCCACTGTATTCCCCCAGTGCCCAGAAAGGTGCCCGCATACAGTAGGTGCCCAATAAACATGCGTTGAATAAATGAATCTACTCTTTTTTTAAAATTTATTATTATTATTTTTAAATATTTTATTTATTTATTTGACAGAGACAGAGACAGCTAGCGAGAGAGGGAACACAAGCAGGGGGAGTGGGAGAAGAAGCAGGCTCATAGCAGAGGAGCCTGATGTGGGGCTCGAACCCACAACGCCGGGATCACGCCCTGAGCCGAAGGCAGACGCTTAACCGCTGTGCCACCCAGGCGCCCCATTCTACTCTTTTTTTTTTAAAGTAAGCTCTACGCCCAACGTGGGGCTTGAACTCACAACCCTGAGATCGAGAGTCTCATGCTCCACCCGCTGAGCCGGCCAGGGGTCCCCGACTATACTCTTATTAAAAAAAAAAAAAAAAGGTGCAGAATCGTGTGAATAACCTGAATGACGTTTCACCATCTGTGCTTACATATGATAGACTATCTCTGGAGAAAACCCAAGAAACTGGAGGCCTGGCCCCAGTGCCTCCCTGAAGGGCCTGGGGAGGGGGGAGGGGGGAGGGAGAAGGGAAGGCTTTCACTCTGTCCCCTCCTGTTCTTTTAGAAATCTGCGCCATGTGCCTTTAATTACCTATTAACATTTTTTTTGAGTGTTCTATAAAAAGTACTGCCTCCAGCCGCTGTGGGGAGCTGGGACTGGAGGAGGGTGAGCCTGGGCTGTGAGGAGGCCGGGGGAAGTGACCCGAGAGTGGGGACTGGCCAGGGCTGCCAAGCCGTCATAGCTGGTTCCCGAAGGTCCTGCCATGGAATGTTCCGCTTGAAGCCCTTAGAGGCTCTGGCCTGGCCTCTGCAAGCCACCCACAGGGTCTCCCAAAAAGGCACTTTGGCCACCTCCACCCTACACAAAAGGATCCTGATGTGAGCCCGCCACCTGCACCTGTCCAGGGGATCGAAGCCCTGGATCCTTCATACACCATCTAGAAGGATAAGAACAGACTCACCTCCCTCCCTGCTCCCCCTATTCCTCCCTGCTCCCCCCATTCCTCCTGCTCTCTAACTTTCCTCCTTCCTCCCTCTTCTGCTCTTTCCTCCAGCTATACACAACCTGCCCCGAGGCCTCTGAAACACCAGCTCCCTCTCTGCTCATGCTGTTCCTTCTGCTCTTTGCCCATGCTGTTCTCTCTGCTTGGAACTCCCTTCCCCCACCTCTTCACCAGACTGAGGTTTATCCGGGAGACATTGGCTTCCTTCCTTCACATAACAAAGATTTGACAGCCATCAACTCTTGGGGTGGGGGTGGGGGCTGCCTGGGATTAAGGAGCAGGAACTAAGGAGAGGACACATCCTAGCTGGCGAGGGAGAAAATAAAGGAGACAACAGAAAGTACAAACAGGGGACTTTTTAAAAAGAGTTAAGTGCTGCAAGAATAACCGGTCTACAGTCTGACTGAGAACGAGCCCTCCAAGCGAGAAAGTGAGAAGAGAGAAGCAGGCAGAAGGGAAAAGCAAGTACAATGGCTCAGAGGCTTGGCAATGAGCTCTGAGAGTTCGAGAATTGGAAAGAAGGCCAGTGCAGCTGGATTTAAGGGAATGAGGGAAAGTGTCATCAGACACAGCCAAAAAGATAGGTCTCCATGGGTGCCATAGACTCTGGAAGGAGCTTGGTATCCCCTCCTCCAGGAAGCCCTCCTTGACTGCATCAGGTGCCCCCCCCAACTCTGTTCATTCTACGGTTGTCACTCTCTAGTCACTGGCCTAGCTCCCTCAATGCCCTGTGAGGACAGGGCCGGTCACCACTGTGTCCCCAACACAGTCCGGCACATGCCTGGGTACACAGCAGGTACTTGGTAAATGCCCTAGGAGGCTCGCCTTCTCTGCCTCCCTGGCTCCCCTCAGCCTTGCCTCTTCCTGCCCCAGCCCTGCGTTCCTGAGCTCCCCATCCAGCTACTTTCTTTCATCCCATCCTCAAAGGCTTCCCTGGGGAGCTCCAGTCACCTTTCATGGGCTGCAAGCCCGAGGAGGTGAAGGCTCTAAAGTGGTCAGATCAAACACTTCTAGGGCTGGTCTTGGGCTGGGCCAGCGTGGGGAGGCTCAGAGGAGACGGAGGTTCCCAGGCCTGGGTGTTCAGGGATGGAGAATGGAGGGGGGATGGGCAGCACGAGCCCCTCATCATCATGACAACACATGACTTTCAGCTGCAGATTTATTTTGTGCCAGATGCTGGGCTAATCTTTATTTTATTTTATTTTTTTAAGATTTTATTTATTTATTCAACAGAGATAGAGACAGCCAGCGAGAGAGGGAACAGAAGCAGGGGGAGTGGGAGAGGAAGAAGCAGGCTCATAGCAGAGGAGCCTGATGTGGGGCTTGATCCCATAACGCCGGGATCACACCCTGAGCCGAAGGCAGACACTTAACCGCTGTGCCACCCAGGCGCCCCTATTTTATTTTATTTTTTAAAAAGATTTTATTTATTTATTCATGAGAGAGAGAGAGGCAGAGGGAGAAAGCAGGCTCACCAAAGAGCAGGGAGCCCCATGTGGGGCTCGATCCCAGGACCCTGGGATCATGTCATGGCCTGAGTTGAAGGCAGACGCTTAACCAGCTGAGCCAATCAGGAGCCCCTGGGCTAATCTTTAAAAATAATAGAATGTCTTAATTTAAATGGGTAAGATGTAGTCTGAGTGAATAATTCAGAAGACTCAAAAGGCCTATGGGGAAAAGTAAGTATTTCTATTTTATGATTTTATTTTATTTTATTTTTAAATATTTCTTTATTTGGGGCACCTGGGTGGCACAGCGGTTAAGCGTCTGCCTTCAGCTCAGGGCGTGATCCCGGCGTTATGGGATCGAGCCCCGCATCAGGCTCCTCCGCTATGAGCCTGCTTCTTCCTCTCCCACTCCCCCTGCTTGTGTTCCCTCTCTCGCTGGCTGTCTCCATCTCTGTCGAATAAATAAATAAAATCTTTAAAAATAAATAAATAAATAAATAAATATTTCTTTATTTACTTGAGAGTGGGGGAGGGGCAGAGGGAGTGAGAGACTCTCCAGCAGACTCCCGCTGACCGAAGAGCCCGATGTGGGGCTCGATCACATGACCCTGAGATCATGACCTGAGCCGAAATCAGGGGTCGGACACTTAACCAACTGAGCCACCCACGCGCCCCTCTATTTTACAATTTTAAAAGAGACGGATAAAACCCCTCTCACGTTGGGTGCGGCCAGCTCCCATTTTTAACAATGCGTATCTGTGCCCACCGAGTTCCCCTTCCTGGAGGCAACTGTTATTACCAGTTTCCCTCAATATATATATATATATATTTTTTTTAAGATTTTATTTATTTATTCGACAGAGATAGAGACAGCCAGCGAGAGAGGATACACAAGCAGGGGAGTGGGAGAGGAAGAAGCAGGCTCAGCCTGATGTGGGGCTCGATCCCATAACGCCGGGATCACGCCCTGAGCCGAAGGCAGACGCTTAACCACTGTGCCACCCAGGCGCCTCCCCTCAATATATTTGCTAAAAAAAAAATATTCACCAGGCACCTACTATGCTCCAGGCACTGTTCTAAAGACTGAGGATATAAGGGTGAGCAACAGAGGGGGCCGGGACCAGTATGTATTTTTTCCAGAAAGGTCAGAGATCAAACAGCCATTTTGTGTGCTGGTGGGGATGATCTGGATTCCTGGATTTCAGAGGAGAAACAAGAGAGAGAGGAGAGCAGCTGGAATGTTGTCCGTACCTAGCAAGACAGGAAGGGTCCCCAGGCTCAAGAGCCTACCTCCTCATTAGTAAGTAAGGTGTGTTTTCCAAAGACAGCCACAACAAGCTCTCCCATCCCACATGGTCTCACAGTGTGACCTTGACATTCCTCCCACTGAGTGTGTTTTGTGCGAGGGTATGTTCCCTCCCCCTTGAACCCTGACAAAACCTTGTGGCTGTGTGGACCAATAAAGCACAGAGAAGGTGAGGCTTCCAAGGCTCATTGTCAAGTTCCAGGTGCTTCCCACTTGCTTTTAGGGCCCTGACTCTTGGAACCCAGCCCCCATGCTCTGAGGAAGGTCAAGTAACCCACCCAGAGAGGTTCCATGAAGGTTCTCTGGCTGTCAGCTCACCAGAGGTCCCAGCCAGCAACTGCCAGGACCAACTTCCGGGGCAGGAGTGAAGATTCCTCCAGCTGATTCCAGCTCCCAGCCTGGAGTCACCCCCTGCCCTCCACAATTTCTGCAACTCAGCCTCCAGATGAGGCCCCAGACATCAGGAAGCAGAGACAAGCTGTCCCTTGCTGTGCCTTGTTCAAACGCCTGACCTACGGAATCCGTGAATATAATACAGGGATGTTTAACACTGCTAAGTCTGGGGGTTGTTCGTTATGCAACAGTAGCAGATAACTGGTATACCAAGGAATAGGAGGAAAGAGGGAGATGGGTGGTAAGAGTCTGGGGAAGTTTTCTTCTCGTGGGTTCTCCTTTCTCAGTGACATAGGACGCAAAGTCCCCACTGAGAGTGGGCAAGATGGGAGGAGATGTAGGAGTTTGAGTTGTCTAGGAAACAACTTGAATCCATCCATGAATGAATGGATAAACCAGACGTGGTATACCCACGCAATGGAACATCTTTCAGCCTCCATCTCTCCACGCCTCCATAAAGCTGGTGTGAATGCCCTGGCCGACGCTCTCAAGAGCTCAGGAGCATTAACAATGCCAACAAGAGAGGCACCTGCCAAGTTCTTATTAGGCCATGCTCCAAAGTCATTTTCCAGCTTCTAATTGCGATGATGAAGCCTGATTACACTGAAATCACTGATGATCACAGAGCTAGGGAAATTGCTGCAAAGCTTACAGACCCATCCCATTGGTTTGGTTTCATCGCACTGACAACTGCAGCTGGCATTGCGGACCAAAAGGAAGTAGGATAAAAACACGCAGGACGGGAGGAAGGTCCTGGCAGTCTTTTCCTAGGGAGGGAATACATACATACAAATAAAACACCTCAATGGGGAAAACAAATGAAATGAAATGCTGACACACTCTATGACGACTTGGATGAACCTTGAAAACATTATGCTAAGTGAAAGAAGCGAGACACGAGGATAAATATTGTAGGGTTCCATGTATATGAGCGATCCAGAGTAGGCAAATCAGTAGAGACCAAAAGATAGTGGGGATGGTTGCACAACACGGTGAACATGCTTAATGACTGAATGTAACACTTTTCAATGCTTAAAATGATAAATCTTATGTTATGCAATTTTTTTTGGGTAGGGTTCTACACCCAACGTGGGGCTTGAACTCAAGACTCCGAGATCCAGAGTTGCATGCTCTATCGACTGAGCCAGCCAGGTAGGTACCCCTATGTTACGTATCTTTTACCACAATTTTAAAAATTTTTAGTTTTGGAAGAGCGAAGGGACTAGGGCTCAGACAGCCAATTGCCAGACAATGTTGGTGTCACCTTGAGGTCCAAGGTGCTGAAGTTAACGTGAGACCTGGTGCCGTGGTTCCAGATTTTTCTCCAGCTCAGCAGAGCAGTTGCAGCCCACAATAGGCAGATAGCTGGGTGTCTTCCCTATGAGACCAATGAATGAGAAGGAGCAAGGGAGTTGAGGGCGGGGGACACAGGCTCTAAGCTGGGTGAGGGCTGAGTGGTCAAGAGGGGGCAGAGTCAGTGCAAAACAGTCAGATTAATGGAATGGAGGTCCTGGTGAGATTGAAGGAGTTGGGACATCAGATAAAGTGAGATGGAAAGGTCCAAGTGGGGGTGCTGGTGTGGGCTGCTAGAAGTTGAAATGGTGGAGGAAGCCTGGGGTTGTCAATTGTGACAGTTGTCATCTACTCTGGCCATAGGAGAGGGGGAGGGGCAAAGGGTGGATGGAGGGCAAGGTCTTTGGAGGAGATGTCAAGGCATTGAGGGTCCAGCACACTGGAATAGCCATATCTGTGCATTTTGAAGTGCCCAAGGGGTGCCTGAGTGGCTCAGTCCGATGGGTGTCTGCCTTCGGCTCAGGTCACAATCCCCATATTGGGCTCCCTGCTCAGCGGGGAGTCTGCTTCTCCCTCTCCCTCTCCCTCTCCCCCTGCTCATGCTCTCTCTTTCTCAAATAAATAAATAAATAAATAAATAAATAAATAAATAGCTTTTTAAAAAATCCCTGAGAGTTAGGACAGGAAGAGCAGCAGAGCCAGAGGGCTAAGGGCCAGGGAGCTGGGGGGTCTGCCATTGACCACAAGCAGCCAACAAAGCGGGTGTTACAGTGTGATTTGTGAGCCTCGACATGGAGAGCTTAGCCCTTTCCTGGGCTACTATTTTTATTCCACATTACTCTAATTCCACCCAAAGGGCATCTGGCTGGAACAGACCTTGCCATCCTGAGGACATCCTGTCGTCATGGCAACCATATCTCCATCACTTTGGCCCAGGGGGTGGGACCTGAATCCATCTCCATGGAAACAGCCAGGCTCGCGTTCTGGAGGGAGAGTGTCATCATCTGGGAGACCTTTACCTGCCTGGGATCCCCTCTCTTACCAGCCTCGCTCCCTCCTCTAGGAAGCCTTCCAGGATTGCTCCAAATCTTCCCCCCCCTCCCCAATCTGGCCTTTACCTTGGATCCCTGGTCTGGGGAGAGGACAAGGAAGCCATGGGGGGTGGAGTGGAAGTAGGGGAATCTGAGGTCATCAGAAAAAACATTCATAATATTCACTCCCTCAACAAATATTTATTGAGGGCCCACTGTGTGCCCAGAACTGCACTAGCATCAGGGACTTGGTGGTAAATAAAATGGAATCCCAGTCCTCTTGGAGCAGACATTCTAGCAGCAGGAGGGAGCAGATAACGAATAGACTGGCAGAACAGAACGTATAGATAGACCGGTGCTGTCCAACAGAAGCAGAATGGGAGCCCCATAGGTCATTTTTACTTTTCTAGTAGCCACATTAAAAAAAATAATAGGGGCGCCTGGGTGGCTCAGTCGTTAAGCGTCTGCCTTCGGCTCAGGACATGATCCTGGCATTCTGAGATCGAGTCCCACATCAGGCTCCTCCGCTGGGAGCCTGCTTCTTCCTCTCCCACTCCCCCTGCTTGTGTTCACTCTCTCGCTGGCTGTCTCTATCTCTGTCATATAAATAAATAACATCTTTTTTTTTTGAAGATGTTATTTATTTATTCGACAGAGATAGAGACAGCCAGCGAGAGAGGGAACACAAGCAGGGGGGAGTGGGAGAGGAAGGAGCAGGCTCATAGCAGAGGAGCCTGATGTGGGGCTCGATCCCATAACGCCAGGATCACGCCCTGAGCCGAAGGCAGACGCTTAACCGCTGTGCCACCCAGGGGCCCCAATAAATAACATCTTTTAAAAATAATAATAATAAAAGATTTTTAAAAATTAAAAAAATAATAAACAGGCAAAATTACCTTTCATAATATACTTTATTACTAAGGTAATTCAGGTAGGCAGAACAATGGCTCCCACAGATGCCTACATCCTAGTTCTCTGGACCTGTGAATGTGGTAACTTTCATAGCAAGACAGTCTGCTGATGTGACTACACTAAGCTCGAGATGGGAAGATTACCCCGGATCTGCTGGGGGGAGGGGGTCTGCTGTAATCATGGGTCCTAATAAGGGAAAGGGGAAGGCAGGAGAAGCAGAGACAGAGGGAAATGTGATGACGTCAGCAGAGGTCGGAGTGAGGCAAAGGGGGTCACAGCCAAGGAATGTGGGCAGCTTCTAGAAGCTGGAAAAAGCAAGGGAAGAGATTCATTCCTAGAGCCTACAGAAAGAACGTGGCTTGATTTTAGCCCTATAAGACTCGTTTCAGACCCCCGGAATTGTAAGATAACAAATTTGTCCTCTGTTGAGCCACTGAGCTGGTGAGAATCTGTTACAACAGCAATAAGGAGCTAAGACACCCATACATCCAAAATATCACTCAACGTGTATTCAGCATAAAAATTATGGCGATATTTTGCGTTCTCCTTTTTTTTCATATCATGTCTTCACAGTCCAATGTGTACTTGGTACTTACAGCACATGTAAAGTTGGATTTGGCTTTTTAAAAAATGATTTTATTTATTTATTTATTTGACAGAGAGAGAGAGCACAAGCAGGGGGAGCAGCAAGGAAAGGAGAAGCAGGCTTCCGCTGAGCAGAGAGTCCAATGTGGGGCTCGATCCCAGGACTCTGGGATCACGACCCGAGCTGAAGGCAGACGCTTCACCAGCTGAGCCACCCAGGTGCCCCCATAGACCCTGTTTTATAGACGCTCAAACCAAAGCTCAAAAAGATAAAGTTGTTTAGCCAAGTTCATTCGTTATGGTTCAATGTATTTTTAGTGGGATTTCATGTTGGAATTGGACCAGACGATTCGATTCTGAAGTTCTTATACACAGGGAGGTGTCTGAGAGGGATCATTATTAAAGACAGGAATAAGGGCTGACTGGATTTACCAGATATTAAAACCAGTTACAAAGCTATGATACTCAAAGCAGTGAGGTTCCAGCAAAGGAATGGACAAGATGGGGAAGCAGAATGGAGTGGTCACAAATGAACCCCAGCTATGTAGGAATTTAACCAATGACAAAGGTGATGTCTCAGTTCAGGCAGAAAATAAGGGTTTAACAAACGGTTTTGACACACGGGTGAGATGAATTGTGCCTCTGTTGCACATGGTATTTTTTTAAAAAATATTTTATTTATTTATTTGAGAGAGAAAGAGAGCTCACGTGGGGGCATTGGTGGGGAGGACCAGAGGGAGAGGGACAGGCAGACTATGTGCTGAGTGCAGAGCCTGACCCGGGGCTCACTCTCAATCCTGAGATCATGACCTGAGTTGAAATCAAGAGTCAGACCCTTCACCGGCTGAGCCACTCAGGCGCCCCTGTTGCACACGATATTAAAAGATTGGTTTCAGGGGCGCCTGGGTGGCTCAGTTGTTAAGCGTCTGCCTTCGGCTCAGGGCGTGATCCCGGTGCTCTGGAATCGAGCCCTGCATCAGGCTCCTCCGCTGGGAGCCTGCTTCTTCCTCTCCCACTCCCCTGCTGTGTTCCCTCTCTCGCTGGCTGTCTCTATCTCTGTCAAATAAATAAATAAAATCTTAAAAAAAAAAAAAAGATTGGTTCCAGAAAGATCGAAGATGCAAATATAAAAAATGCAACAGTAGAAACATACAAGAAAATACAGGTTCCAACTCTCAAGAAGGGGGGTACTTTTTAAGATGGGAAAGCCAGAATTTTTTTTAAAGATTTTATTTATTTATTTATTTATTTATTTATTTATTTATTTGACAGAGAGAGAGCACAAGCAGGGGGAGTGGCAGGCAGAGGGAGAAGTAGGCCCCCTGCTGAACAGGGAGCCCCACGTGGGACTCAATCCCAGGACTCTGGGATCATGACCTGAGCCGAAGGCAGATACTTAACGAACTGAGCCACTCAGGCACCCAGAAAAAGCCAGAAAATAAAAGAAAAGACAGACATATTTGACCACATTAAAACCAAAAGCATTTGTGTGGCAAGGAAACGAGAAAACATAAACAAGGCCTGTAGGCAGATGACAAATGGGGAGACATTACTTGCAACGCAGGCAACATATAAAGGTTTAACATATGTAATGAGCTTCCATAAACCAATAAGGCAAACACTCCAGAAGAAACATGGACAAAGTGTTTGAATAGATAATTTGCAGAGCAGTAAAATGAACCAGCTAATACATATATGAAAAGATATGAAAAGTCTCCTCTGCATGGAGACTTTCCTTTACACCCCTAAATGGCACAAATTTCAGAGAGGCATACATATGCTGCTGGGTGGGGTCTATGGGAAAGGGTACGTTCATCTATCACTGATGGCAATGAGAATTGTTACAGCCTTTTTGAAAGGGAATCTGGCAACATCTATCACAATTTATAATCTACGTCCATTAAAAGAAATGCGTCTTTGTCCTTGACTCAGCAACCCTACTGCTGGGAATATAGAAATCGAATCTCCAGAGTGAGCCAAAGGCACGGGTGGATAGGTTCTCACTGCAGGACTGGGTAGCAAGAAGCTGGGAATCAAAGATGAAAAACTATCTTTGGGCTGAAAAAATGATGACTCACCTACTTCGTGAACTCTTTTCTTTTTTAAGATTTTATTTATATATTTATTTGAGACAGAGCGAGAGAGCGTGAGAGCGCATGCGTGTGCCCCCAAGGTGGGGGGGCAGGAGGGAAGGAGAGGGAGAGAGAATCTCCAGCAGACTCCACGCTGAGCACAAAGCCCACCGGGGGGCTCGATCTCACGACCCAGAGATCATGACCCCAAGATCACGACGAGAGCTGAAACCAAGCGTCAGAGGCTTAACTGACCGAGCCACCCAGGTGCCCCAACTTTATAAACTCTTCATGCAGCCATTCCAGAAGGCAAGCCGGAATCCATTCTGGTGGGCTTCCTCCAGGGGTCCTCAACTTCAGCTGTGTGGGAGTAGCTCCTGGGAGTGTTTAAAAATTCCCATCTTCAGGCCACACCCCAGAGCACCCAAATCAGAGTCCCTGGAGCCAGGGGATCAGTATTTTGTAAAGCTCCCCAAAGTGATGGCAAGGGGCAGGCAGAGTGGAACCACAGTCTTAGAGGGACTTCCCATGGCATCAAGTAGAAAAGGAAGATGCAGGGCTGTGAGTATAGTGAACCCAAAGGAAAAACTGCCTGCTATGTATTGGTTTATTTATTTGTTAAGATTTTATTTTAAGGGGCGCCTGGGTAGCGCAGTCGTTAAGCGTCTGCCTTCGGCTCAGGGCGTGATCCCGGCGTTCCGGGATCGAGTCCCACATCGGGCTCCTCCTCTGGGAGCCTGCTTCTTCCTCTCCCACTCCCCTGCTGTGTTCCCTCTCTCGCTGCCTGTCTCTCTGTCACATAAATAAATAAAATCTTAAAAAAAAAAAGATTTTATTTTAAGTCATCTCTATACTCAATGTGGGGCTTGAACCTACAACTCCGAGATCAAGAGTCACCCATTTCACCACCTGAGCCAGTCAAGTGCCCCTGTAGGGTTTATTAAGCTACATGCCAGGCACTCTTGGAAGCACATGGGGGCATTGTAATCCTCGTAACAACTCAATGACATGGGACGGTTATTATCCCCATTTTACAGACAGGAAAACTGAGTCACAGAATAGTTCAGGCACTTGCCCAAAGCCACAAGATATTAAGTGGCACAGCTGGGATTGGAACCCAGGCCATCTGGCTCCAGAAGCTACGTTGTGCTCTTAGCTGCCAAATTTTATATACATATATCTGTATTCAAATATATATTCCTATATTCATGTATGCAATAATACTCTGTGTATATTTCTATAACTCTAGTCTTCCTATATTTTCTATACATAGTATTTACATAAAATACTCTTATACTTGACATATAATATTCTATGTATTTGTGTGTGTTATTAAAATATAGTTTTCCCATATATAATATTCCTATGTTTGTTCTTATAAATACAATACTCCTATGTATTCTTTTTTTAAACCAAATTTTTAAACTTATTTTTTTTAAGATTTTATTTATTTATTTGTCAGAGAGAGAGAGAGCACAAGCAGGGGGAGTGGCAGGCAGAGGGAGAAGTAGGCCCCCTGCCAAACAGGGAGCCCCATGTGGGACTCGATCCAGGACCCCGGGATCATGACCTGAGCCGAAGGCAGACGCTTCACCGGCTGAGCCCCCCAGGCGTCCCTATTATTTTAAAGTTTTATTTACTTAAGTTATCTCTACACCCAACGTAGAGGATGCAACTCTTGATCTCAGGGCTGTGGGTTCCAGCCCCATGCGGGGTGCAGAGATGACTTAAAGAATCCAGATGAACTGTCAGATGAAGAGGTACATAGGGTAAGTTCTGGAAGGATCCCGAGCACAGAAGCTCCTGTCCCTGTGGAACTGGGATCCGGCACCATCCCAGAAGGCAGATGGGTTTACCAAGCCAGAAGCCTATCAAATCTTGTCATTTAAGAATTTTTTATAGAGGGGCGCTGGAGCGGCTCAGTGGGTTAGGTGTCTGCCTTCAGCTCAGGTCATGATCCCGGAGCCCTGGGCTCGAGCCCCATGTCGTCACTGGGAAATACAGTGATTGGCAAAACCACCTTGCCCCTTGGGAAAGAGAAGCCTCCAAAACTTAAATTAACCTTCAAGTGAAGCCTCTGGCCATGTTGCAAACGAACTAGAAATCTTTCAGAAGATGTTTCTACAGATCTATAAAGAAGAAACAATTAAAATTTCAGCTAAAAATAACCAAAATCACAGAAAACGTCATTACTATTTTTTAGAGTTTTTTTTTTTTTAAGTAATCTCTACACCCAACACGGGGCTTGAACTCACAACCCCGAGTTCAAGAGTCAGGCGCTCCCCTGACTGAGCCAGCCAGGCTCTCCTATTTTGTTACTATTTTAAACTCCATACAATGCTCCACTAATATTGAAATTACCCATTTCTCCTAGACAATGAAAACGAATTCATAATTTTAGTCATGAGATTACTGTCGGCTTTTTCCAAATCCTCAGTATAAAATTTTCAAGTATGTTGATTGTGATTAAAAAGGGAAAGCTGGAGCGACTGGCTGGCTCAGTTGGTAGAGCATGCGACTCTCTGTCTGGGGGTCATGAGTTCAAGCCTCATGTTGGGCGTGGAGCCTACTTAAAAAATAATAATAATAAAATAAAAAGGGAGAACTACCTGATGTAAAATTCGCTTAAATTAAAATGGGAAGTGGGGCGCCTGGCTGGCTCAGTCCTTGGAGGGCGAGACTCTTGATCTCAGGGTCGTGAGTTTGAGCCACACGTGGGGTGTAGAAATTACTTAACAATAAAATCTTTCAAAAAAGAAAAAGAAAATGGGAAAGTAAACTGGGGGAAGAAAAATCGTTCTCACACAGCTTTAGCCTCCAGCAGTTTCCCCCCAACACACACACTCACACACGCTCCCCGGAAATGGGGAGTGGGGCTCAAAGTTCCAATCCTCTAATCACTCCCTCTTTCTGGTGACCAGCTCCATCCTGAGGCTTTGTAGGGACCCCACACTAAGTCACCCCATTAGCACAAACAGGGGTGATGAAAAGAACATCCTTATCTCTCAGGAAATCTCAAGGGTTTTAGGAGCCTGTGCCGGGAAAAGGGACTAACACCAAATATACTTCCTTTTTTTTAAAGTTTATTTAAGCAATCTTTCCACCCAACATGGGGCTCGAACTCAGGACCCGGAGATCTAGAGCCGCCTGCTCTACTGACTGAGCCAGCCAGATGCCCCTCCCAACTATATTTATGAGACTGTAATACCGTCCCTTGTGGGTAGGGGCAGCTCTGAGTGTGGGCTGGACCCAGGAAGTCACTTGCAAGGAGTAGAATATACCAGAACTAACGGAACATCACTTCTGAGATTGGGTTATAAAAAGATTTCACCTTCCAAATTGGAGGATTTGCTGCTCTGGAGGATTCCAGCTGCCATGTGTTAAAAGATAAAGTGAAGCATGTTAAACATTTTAAGAGTTGATCTGAGCAAAACCCAACGCCAAAGGGGCAGCGCCAAGCCGGCAGGAGTTAGGAGCCCCCCAGGGACCCGACCCCGGAAAGACTTTGGTAGAGAAGACCCGGAAGCAAAGCAAGGAAATCATTTGATTGGCTGTCCCTGGGCTTCTACCTTCTTTGGAAAAGCTGGTTGTGATTGGCTGTCCTTCGGTTTCCATGTCTTCGCCTTGAGGCTCAGGTTTGGGTTCGCTCCTCTAGGCTGCTGGGTGTTCGAGCCAGTCCCGTCTACCGGCCTCCTTGTTTGGTGACATCGACACGTGTCACGAGGAGAGGGCCAGACGGCCAGACAACAGTCACCGAGGAACCGAGGCTTAATCCTTTTTTTTTTTTTTTAAAGATTTTATTTATTTATTTGACAGAGATAGAGACAGCCAGCGAGAGAGGGAACACAAGCAGGGCGAGTGGGAGAGGAAGAAGCAGGCTCATAGCAGAGGAGCCTGATGTGGGGCTCGACCCCATAACGCCGGATCACGCCCTGAGCCGAAGGCAGACGCTTAACCGCTGTGCCACCCAGGCGCCCCCGAGGCGTAATCCTTAATCACTGAGTGAGTTTGGAGGCCGATGTTCCAGACCCAGCGGAGTCTTCAAATGATGGGCCTAACAAACAGCTCGTCTACAGCCTCATGCCGACCCTAAGTCACAACTTCCCGGCTAGGTCACTCCTGGATTCCTTACCCCCAGAAATTGTGTGAGATAGACGTTTATTGTTTTAGGGGCACCTGGGTGCTTCAGTCCGTTAAGCATCCAACTCTTGATATCAGCTCTGGTCTTGATCTCAGGGTTGCGAGTTCGTGCCCCTCATTGGGCTCCCCGCTTGACATGGAGCCTACTTAAACACATCCTGTTGTTGTTGTTTTAAATTTGCTAAATTTGGGGATAATTTGTGTACCTCCATAAAAGTTTATTTAGAGAAAAAAAAACTTTCCATAGCTCCCCAGTACCTTGAGACAAAGCTCATGGCTGTGACTCCCTCTTCCCCCACTCACCCCTCCAGCCCTGCCTCTTCCCACATCCTTTGTGCTTTCTGAAGTACACCGTAGTTAAAGGCCAGACTCAGAGTCAGATCGCCTGGGTGTGATTCCATCTGCGACGGGGNGGGGGGGGGGGGGGGGGGAGGGTCTGCGCCGTGTGGAGGGAGGTCTCGGTCCTTGCATTCCCCAGATTTATGTGGGGGATCTGCGCTCAGAATGAAGACAGCCAGAAGGGAAGCAGCAAGCACAGCGGTTTATTAAAGCGGAAGTACACTGTCAAGGTGGGAGGGCGGGCAGGTGCCGCCAGGTGGAACCCGCCCCTAGGTTGTTTTGGGACGGGATATTATCGGGTCTCTCTGCTCTGAGAGGAGCCAGAACGTCGTCGGGGTGGGGGGCGGGGGGGAGGTGGTCTCTAACGGAAGCTGCTTCCAATTCTTTGGGAAACTCCTCCCACAGGTTGGGAGGCGGCGTTTTTGACCGAACGAGGTGTGTCCCGGAACAGTCCCAGCAGCCTTGCTCCATGGGGCGGGGCCGTACCGCAATGTAAATATATTAACAGGAGTCGAGGAGTTACCGTGGGGCAACCGTGGAAGAGGAGAGCGCATATCCTGCCCCTGTCGCTAGGGATCTGTCGGCCGCAAGGTCTTGAAAGGCACAAGGTCAGGATGTTGAGCCCTAGGCTTATAATGTGTAGCCTCTTTATCACGGTCCTGGCCTCCAGCGTCTGTCTCTATCATTCCCCTTCAAGGACGTGGGGACTCTACCTCCCCGCATTCCTTCCACTGGTCCTGTCTAGCTCCTTCTACCTAACAGATCCACTGCTGACAGTGGTGTGACCTTGGCGGAGTCATTTACTTTTCCCTGTTTCCTCTAAATCAGGCCCTCCTCATAGGGTGATGCGACTGGAAGATGGCATCATAGGGTGACGGTGAGGAGCGAATGAGATAGTTTGTGCACAGTGCATAGAAGGCCTGGGACATAGACGCTTTTTTAAGTCTTTGCTATTATTGTTCCCATAATACTCTAGCCACAGAAATATTGTCATTTCCCCAGGGTAGCGTCACTTGCCCTTTTCTTCCTGGCCTTTGCACTTTTGCATTCCTCTCCAGGAACTCCTGCCTTACCCCCTCTTCCTTTTGGCTTGTGTTTATTCATCCTTTTTAGCTCAGATCCCCTCCTCCAGGAAGCCCTCTCTGATTTCTCCCTCCAGGCCAGGTCCAACACCCACTCTGGGATCCCCCAGCCTCCTGGGGTCCCCTCTCCCGGTCCTGACCCAGTCTGGGTCATCTCCATCCAGGGATGGATCTATCTCCACCCCGGACCAAGAACCCCCATGAAGGCAGGGCTGGAAGTATCTTGGTCACTTCTGTGTCCCCAGCACTGCCCAGCACAGGGTAGGGCCACAGCAAGTACTCAGGAAGTGTTTGTTGGAAAAATAAATAAGTCTCCAAAATCAGGGTATGTGGGTATGTGTGTGGTCTAGCGATAACAAAAGCTGTTTTCAGTAGTACAGGACAGCGTGTTATTTTTTATCACCAAAGTACTGATATTTTTTTCCTGTGATATTTTTTTGGTTATGTGCCGTTAGAATCATTTGGATCATTTTTCCTTAGCTTGCACCCAAAGAGTTGCAGGCTACTTAATAATTTAATATGGAACTAGGCTCACTCATTCAAAAAGCTTTCTGACCACATCCCTCACTGCTGAAAACTTTACAGGTAAATAGTGGCTTCTCTCCTGGCTCCCGGAGGGGCGGGGGTGAGCATTGCTTCCTCTATTTAAAAAAAAATTTTTTTAAGATTTTATTTATTTATTTGAGAGAGCGCATGAGAGGGGAGGCAGAGGGAGAGGCAGAAGCAGACTCCTGCTGGGCAGGGAGCCTGACAAGGGTCTCGATCCCAGGATCCCAGGACCCCAGGACCATGACCTGAGCCAAAGGCAGACAGTTAACCAACTGAACCACCAGGCGCCCCCACCCCCGTTTTTTAAATTAAACTTTTTATCCTGAGATAATTATAGAGGCACATTGCAGTTTTAAGAAGTGATACAGAAAGATCCTGTGTGCCTTTTACCCAGTTTCCTCCAGCGGGAACATGTTTTAAAACTATAGTACAGCGGAGTCTCTTCATTCGCTCAGTGATGTTCTATAAAGTTGCCGCAAATGCTGAGTTAGCGAATACTGAACCACCTCTTCTGGGGGGAGTGGGGGGGAGGGAAGTACAGGGTTAGGTTCTGACAGCTTCTGGTTACAACATGTTCATGAAACCATTAATATGTAACCTTGTTTCCTGTGTGTTTCTTTTTAAAAACCCCTTACGTAATATCCGTTGTTGATTCCCTCACGTTGAACTCAGGCCAACGGCTCTATAGGAGCCTGAGCTGAGCTCATCTCCCACATGTAAAAATCTTACCAATTTTCTGCCCAAGCATATCCCAGCCTTCTTGCGCGTAGGGACTCTGGACAGCACTTAAGCACTAGGTTTGGGGGCTATTTTAAACAGCAAAATCGCCAACAAAAAGCACAAAAATGTGAAAAATGCGGCATTAAGTAGACCGTGAAAAGGACACTTGTTTACAGCGTGGGAGCTGCAAGGAGAAGGCAGAGCGTTGCCCTGTTCAACCTCAACTGGGAATGTGTGTGTCAGGCGACTCGAGTGTTCTGTTGTTTTGTGCATGTCTGGGAATGACCGAGAAAGGGCCGCCAGTACGGACCTTGGGGGTTTTTCCATATTTACATTCACAAACACGAAATCCGCAAGTAATGAGGATGGAAGGTCCAGTATCACAGCAGGACACCAACACCCAACAGAGTCAAGATACAGAACATTTCATCACAAGGGTGACGCCCCCGCCACCTGATACAGCCAGTCCATGTTCTCTGCGCTCACCCCCTTCTGAGCCCCTGGTGACCACTGATCTGTTCTACATCTCTAGAATTTTGTCACGTATATAAATGCAATCACATGACATGTAACTTGGGAGATGAAAGTGTACAAGTCAGTGGCTTTTGATATATACACAGTATGCAACCATCAATTTTGGGGGTGATGAAATCGTTCTGGAAGAAAGTCCGCACCCCTTAGCCATCACTCCCCAATCTCTCCATCCTTCCTAGGCCCTGGCAACCGCTACTCTACTTGCTGTCTTTATATTTTTGCTTCTTCTGCAGTTTTTGTACAAATGGAGTCTTACACTCTGTGGCTTCCGTGTCTGGCTTCTTTCACTTGGCGAAACATTTTCAAGGCTCGGCCACGCTGTGAGCACGGATGACGGCTCCACTTCTTCTTATGGCTGAAGAATATTCCACTGTGTGGCTGGACCACATTTCGTTTATCTGTTCATCTGCGGACAGATCTGTTCTAAGTGCCTGACCCATATCAACTCATGCAAACCTCCCAACAGCTTTCTGAAGTAGGGACTTTTGTTAGCGCCCCCATTTGACAGATGAATAAACTGAGACTCTCTCTGGAGTCTGCACGGTGTGGGGGGAGCGAGGGAGCTGGATTCGAAACCAGGGCCGTTTGGCTTCAGTGGTCAGGACTCTAAGAAATCCCGCAGAGCAAGTCAGCCCTGAGGAGGTCATGGTGCCACCTCCAGAGGTCGACAAGGCTGTGATTTTATGACTTTTAGTGTGTGAAGAGCCGGCGATTCTAAGGCTGCTGGGATACCAAGGGACATGCAGCTGCACGGTGTGACACCTGGGATTTGCTTCAAAATAAATGCAGGTGTGTGCATGGGGTGGGGCACGAGGGCATAGGGTGAGCCAACAAGCTGATAAGGAAAAACAAGCAAGAACACCTGGAATGAGGATGTTCAGTCTTTTGGCTCAGCCTCTGACACCCGCTTGCCTCGCCTCACCGGCAGCTAAACGTAAAAGGATGGTCCTGACCCCAGGCCGGCTCTGATCCCCGATCTGCCACTTTATGGCAGTGTACCCCGCCTAAGTGACTTCACCTTTGCGAGTCTCATGGCCCTCACCTGCCCCAAGGGGGAGACAATCTGGACTCTGCCAGAGAACCTGCACGGCCAGGGCTGAGTACAGAGCCTGCCCGGCAGCGAGAACTCAACAGACGGGAGCTGGATGGCTTTCGGAGGTGACGGTCTCCCTCTGCGCCTCAGTCTTCTCATCTGTAAAATGGGAGAGAAAGAGTCCCTACCTTTTAGAGCTGTGGAGAGGATTCATTTGTGCATTTGTGGAATATTTCTTGAGCAACAACTCTGTAGACATGGGAATACAGCAATGACCAAGGCAGCTGTCCTTGCCCTGTGGAGCTGACACTCTAGTCTCAAGGGACACACACACATATATACACACACACACACAATGTGTCAACGGGTGTTAAATAAATGCACTGGAAGGAAATCAAGAAATAAAACAGGTTATGAGACAGGTGGTGATATGGTATAGAAGAGAAGGATAACTATCTTTTTTTTTTTTTTAAGGTAGGCTTCATGCCCAATGCGTGGCTTGAACTCACAACCCCCAGATCAAGAGCCGAGTGCTCTACTGACTGAGCCAGCCAGGCGACCCAAGGACAACTATTTTCTATGGTGAGGTCAAGAAGGCCCTGACTGAGAACGTGACATCTGAGCAGAGATTTGAAAGAGGTAAGAGAATAAGGCACGCAAATATCTGGGAAGAGTGTCCCAGGCAGGCAGGACAAGTGCAAAGGCCCTGAGGCAGGACGGTGCCTCATCGGGTCAAGGAACAGCAAAGAGGCCGGTGTGCACGGAACAGAGTGAGCAGGGGAGAGAGGGTGGGGGGGAAGAAAGAGGGAGGACAGGGGTGTCGTGAGTCCACAGGAGGGATCCAAAGAGGGAAAAGACATTGCGCACTTACTGTGAATGGATTCTGCTACCACGTGAGGAACTTTCTGTTGGGGACTAGGGCAGGGCGGCAGCAGCAAGAAAGTACTCGCAATGACTAAGGGTGGGAGATGATGGTGCTGGAACCAGGGTGGTAGCTGTGGGGGTCAGACTTTGGATACATTCTGAAGGTCAAGCCAATAGGATTTCCTGCTGCCTGGGATGTGGGATGCGAGAAGCCGAGATGAGTCATGAATCCCTTCGAAGTTTCCAGCTTGCATGCCTGGAAGGATGGTGGTTTCTATGCTGCTCAAGGAAACAGGCTACTGGAAGCACTTAGTATCTAGCTGGATGCCAGAAATGGCTGGCCTGTGCTCTGTCAGTTACAGAGACATTGTCGGCCAAGTGCAGGCATCACAGGGAAGGAAAGGCAAGGCTGACCCACTCTGGCTAACCTTGACAAGACTCAGGCAGGTGTTGGGCACGGAGTCAGCTTTGCTTCCACCCCATGTTTTCCCTCTGGGCTGGGCCAGCCTCTCCCTTCCTCAGGTCAGAAAGAATTTCTCCCATCTTTACCTTGAACTCATTCTCAACCAGGTTAATGAAGCTCCCACACCCTTCTGCTGGGCCTGTCTTCGCTCACATGGCTAATAACTACAGACAGGCCACCTCTCAGATATTCCCTGTATGGTGTGAGGCAGAGATGTCCCACCCCATGTGCACAACCTGCCTCCTTTCCCCATCTTCGGGACTTCTGGAGCCATTTTCCCGTCCCTCTTCTGCCCACTGTTTTCATTCAGTTGTCTCATTCTTATTGATTGGTAAGAGTTCTTTACATATTGTGGACATGAATCCCTCTGTCAGTTACCTGTGTTGCAAATACCTTCTCACAGCTTGTGGCTCCTCTTTTCATTCTGTTTATAGTGTCTTCTGATGTCCAGAGGTTTTACTTTCAATGCAGTCTTTTCTAGATAGCCCCATGTGGATAACCCACATCCTTCCCCCTTGATCTGAAAGGCAGCTACTTCTCTGTCTCCTATGAAATCTCCATGAATGTATGGGTCTCTTCTGGGCTGTCTGTTCTTTTCTGCTCATCTGCTTGTCTCATCTTACACAGATACCATGGTCTCTTAGTGGGCTGAGGCTGAATAATGACGAACTTGATTTCTGGTTCGGCAAGCCCTTCCGTACTCCTCCTCAAAATGATCTTGCCTTTTCTTGTAGCTTTGTTTTCCCACATGTTTGAGTTTCCTGGGCCTGTTTTAAGAAAGGCCCACAGAGGGGCGCCTGGGTGGCTCAGTTGGTTAAGCAGCTGACTTTGGTTTTGGTTTCTGTCATGGTCTCAGGGTCATGAGATTGAGCCCCACTTCGGGCTCCTCTGCTTGGAACTCTCTCTCCCTCTACCCCTCCCCTCCGCTCTCTCTCAAATAAATAAATAAATATAAATAAATAAATAAATAAAATCTTGAAGAAGGAGAAGGGGAAGAAGGTGATGATCTAGGGGCGTCTGGCCGACTCAATCAGTAGAGCATGGGACTTCTGATCTCAGGGTTGTGAGTTCAAGCCCCACATTGGAAGCAGAGCCTACTTAAAAATAAAGAAATGAATACGGTTTAAAACAAAGAGAAAAATCAGAAGATCTAGCCCTACTGGGCCCATGTGTCCACGTGGCAGCAACCAGCCGAAGTGTAGAAATGGCAGGTGGCTACCCTGGCTTCCCAGCTGTTCCCAGGAATGGGCCACTGCCTCCTGGTGGCCCGGATTTCCCCCGACACACACCCACTCTCCTGTGCCTTCAGCTGTCTCCTTGTCTATTGCGTCATCCCATCTGCATCAAGCACACTGTGACGCTGTCCCTTTTCTTTCTTTCTTTCTTTCTTTTTTTTAAAGCAGGCTCCATACCCAGCCAACTCGGGGCTCAAACTCATGACCCTGAGGTCAAGACCTGAGCTGAGATCAAGAGTCGGACGCTTCACCGACTGGGCCACCCAGGCGCCTGTCCATTTTAAAAACAATCCCCATCTGCTGATCTCACAACCCCCTCCAGCCCCTGCACTGTTCTCTTTCATAGCAACACTTCCTCCAAGGAGTTTCTAGGAGCTCGTGCCCTCATCCTCTTTCACAGGCTCTCCAGAAACCATTTCTGATGGGTCTGTGGAACAGACTTCACCCTCACCCCTCCACCGGCCCTGCTCTGTTCGCTACTGACCCCACTTTACCAAATCCAGTGGCCAATTCTCTGCTCTTCTCTGATGTGACCCCTTGGAAGCCTTTTCTTTTCCTTCCTTTTTTCTTTTTCTTCCTTTTTTCTTTTCTTTTCTTCTTTTTTTTCCTTTTCTTTTTTCCTCTACCCTCCTCTTCTCTTCCCTCTTCTCTTCCCTCTCTTTTTAAAGATTTTATTTTCAGTAATCTCTACACCCAACATAGGGCTCTAACTCACAACCTCAAGAGCAAGAATCGCGTGCTGTCCCTATTGAGCCAGCTGCTCACCCCTCTTTTTTTTCTTTTAAAAATAGGGGTATATTCCCATACCCTAAAAGTCACCTTTTTAAAGTGCGCAATTCAGTTATTTTTCATATATGCACGAGACTGTATGACCACCATCACCACCTAGCTCCAGAACATTTCCATCACCCCCCAAAAAGGAAACCCCCTATGTGCTGAGCAGTGACTCCCGTTCCCCCCCCAGCCCCTGGCACCACTAGTCTGCTTTCCATCTCTGTGCACCTGCCTATCCTGGACATATCATAGGCATGGGATCCTACGCTATGGGGTCTTCTGTGTCTGGCTTCCCTCGCTCAGCGTGTTTTCGGGGTTCACCCACGTAGTAGCATGTGTCCAGATTTCTTTCTTCTCTAGGGCTGAATAACGTTGCATTGTATGGATACGTGTTTGGTTGTCTGTTCATCAGCTGGCCAACATTTGAGCTTCAAGAGTACCTTTTTTTTTTTTTCAGGAGCATTTTTGAAAGTCAGATTATTGAGCTAGAATTTGCATACGCTAAAGTTCATCCTTTTGGGGGTGCCTGGGTGGCTCAGTCGGTTGGGTGTCTGCCTTCAGCTCAGGTCATGATCCCAGAGCCCTGGGTCGGGCTCCCGGCTCAGCGGGAAGTCTGCTTCTCCCTGCCCCCCCCCCCACTCGTGCTCTCTCTCTCTCAGATAAATAAATAAAATCTTAAACAAACAAACAAACCAAACACCACTACAAATAGCCATGTGAGGGCTTTTTTCCCCCATTTGCAACTGCGAGGTAAATTTCATTCATTTATTTATTTTATAACCGCTTTATTGAGATAGAATTCACGTCCTAATTCCATTCACCTATTTACAGCGTACAATTCGATGATTTTTAGTATCTTCATAGAGATGTGCGACTACACCACCACTGATTTTAGAACACTTTCCTCACCCCAGAAAGATGCCCTGTACCCTTTAGCGATCAACCCCCAACTTCTGCTCCCCTGATCCCTAGTCAAGTGCTTATCTACTTTCTGTCCATATGGTCTATTTGGAAATCTCCTATAAATGGAATCCTACAATACATGGTCTAGGACAATACATGGACTAGGTTTTTTTCCCTTGGCATAGTGTTTTCCAGGTTCAGCCATATGATAGCATGGTTCAGTGCTCCATTCCTTTTCCATGGATGAAGAATATTCCCTTGTGTGGCTAGACCATACCTTATTTTACCTTATGTATCCATTCCTCAGTGGGTGGGTGCCTGAGTGGTCTCTGCCTTTTGGCTATTATGAATAAGGCTGCCATGAACGTTCACATCCAAGGTTTGGTGCGAACATAGATTTTCACATCTCTTGAGCTCCCGTAGAGATCTGGTCCATAAATGTTCTTTCTCTTGGGCAAACAAGTAGGCGTGGGATTGCTGAGTCATAAGGTCAGTATAATGTTTAACTTTGAAGAACCTGGCCGCCTGTTTTCCAGAAAAGCTACACCATTTCGCGTTCCCGCCAGCAAAGCACGGAGTTGCCAGTGCTCTGAGGGCTCGCGGGCATTAGGTGTTTCTCAATGAGCCATCCCAGGGCTCGCTTGGGCAGCACACATACTGCAAGTGGAAGGATCCAGAGGTTGGCATGGCCCCCTGCACAAGGATGACACATCAAGGAGCCATTCTGATCAGGGTGTAGTGATCTGAGTGGCACCCTCCTCTTGAGCCCCCTTTTCCCCTTGATTGAATCAGGCTGTGCTGAATGGCTTTCCTTCTTTCTTGCTGGCCGTTCCTTCTCTGTTAAGCTTTGATTTCTCCTTTCCTCCTCCCCTCCCCCCCAGTCTGGAAATCGCTTCTCTCTCTTCACGCCTACCCCCTTGGTGACCTCAGAGACCTACTGGCAGTAAATACCGTCAGTGGTCCAGCGATTTTCAAACGTCCATCTCCAGCCCGGACCTCTCTCCTGAGCTCCAGACCCGCGTAACCACGGCCACCTCAGTGGAGACCCAAGAGCGCAGACTTGACATATTCTTTCCACTGCCTCTGCGCTCCTGGAAAAGGAGATTCCGGTGGTCGCAGGTGCTTAGGCTGTAATATACGGAGCGTTCCTTGATTTCTCTCTCAGCCTGCATCAGATTGTCAGCAAATCCTGATTCCACTTTCAAAACGTGCCCAGAAGCCTGGCTTCTCGGCTCCCACCCTTAACTTCTTTTTTTTTTTTTAAAGATTTTATTTATTTATTCGACAGAGATAGAGACAGCCAGTGAGAGAGGGAACACAAAGCAGGGGGAGTGGGAGAGGAAGAAACAGGCTCATATCAGAGGAGCCTGACGTGGGGCTCGATCCCATAACGCCGGGATTACGCCCTGAGCCGAAGGCAGACGCTTAACCGCTGTGCCACCCAGGCGCCCCCCACCCTTAACTTCTTGAAATAAGATTTAGCAGCTTACCGTCTCTCCTTGGCTCAGGACATTCTCGTGCCAGGCGTATGGTATGATTCTATTTCTGTGGAATGTCCAGAACAGGCAAATTCACAGAGACAGAAAGAGGCTGGGTGGGTTGGTCGATTTCCTAGAGCTGGAGAAAGGTGACGGGGGGTTGAGGGGTGATAGCTAAGTGTACTGGTTTCTTTTTGGGGTGATGAAAATATTCTAAAATTGATAGTGGTGACAGTAACACAAGCCCGTGAATATACTGAGAACTGCTGAATTGTACATTATAAGAGGGTGAATAGTATGGTATGTGAGTTATATCTCAGTAAAGATGTTACCACCCTCCCCCCCAAACCCCCCATCAAAAACTCCCTCCTGTGGCTCTCATCTCACCCAGAATAAACCCAGTGTCCCCACCACAGCGGGTCTGGCTCGCTGCCATCTGCCTCCCCTCTCCCCCACCGCCCACAATCCCTTTATTTTCTGAACACATCACCTCCACTCTCCCTTTCGCCCACTCTGTTCCTGCCATGCTGGGCTCCTTGCATGTTCTGCCTCAGGGCCTTTGCACCTGCTATTCCCTCTGCTTGGAAGAGTCTTCCCCTCAAATCTCCCATGGTTCATTCCTTCGCCCCTTTCACCCTCAGCTCGGGGTCACCTTCCCCAGAGAGGCTTCCCTGACCATCATCAAGAACAGCAGAGCCATCTGCCAGCCTTCTCTGCCTCCTCACTATTTCACTTGCCTCCACAGCACGTCTGACTTTGTGACACACCAGCTATTGACTTGCTTAATTTCGCATTGCCCCATCACCCTCGGGAGACCTGTCCTGCTCACTGTGGTACCCCCGCCCAGGGCTAACAGTGACTGGCACACAGCAGGTGCCCAAGAAACATTTATTGGATACACAGAACGCTCCCCGCACCCTCCCCTCTCTGAGCCTTGGGCCTGCGTGTTCAAAGGCTTCCTGACCGCCTTTCCTAGATGACCCGAGGTATCTCAGACTCACTCTAGTGACTGAGGGTGGTGCCCTCCCAAAACATGTCCACGTCCTGGAGCTGGTGAATGTGACCCTATTTGGAAAAAGGCTCTTTGAGGATGTAATTGTGTTAAAGGACCTGGAGATGAAATCACGTAGGTCATACTGGTGGACCCTATGTCCAATGACAAGTGCGCCTATAAGAGAAAGGAAAGGAGGAGGTACAGACCCAGAGCAAAGAGCCTGGGAAGATGTAGGCAGAGACTGGGGGGGGGGGTTTCTCAGCCAGGGGATGTCAGGAGGGAAGAGGCAAGGAAGGATCCTCCCTTAGAGCACTGGGGGGGAGCTCGGCCCTGCTGACACCTTGATTTCAGGCTTCCAGGCCTCAGGACAGTGAGGGGATCGAGTTCTCGTTTCATGCCACCCACTTTGTGTCCACGTGTCACAGCAGCTGCAGGAAACTCACACTCGCCACGTCCTGATAACCTCAGCACATTCCCATGACCAGCTCCCACCCCCTCACCCAGCTGCGGATCCGGCCTCTCCCTGGCCCGCCTCCACCCCCCTCACCCCTCCACTGGTGGTCAGTGGCCAATCCCTGTCGGTTCAAGCTATAACCCGTTGCAGCAGCAGTGAGGATCGCATACAGTGCTGTAATGGTTGTGCCCATAAAGCCATTCACCTCTGCAAGCCTGATTCCCACGTCTAAAATAATCATCAGCAAAGCGAGTGCTTGCTGGCCACTGCTGTAGGCGCGCCCCGTGTCTCTGACGGGCCCTGCACGCAGCAGGCCTACTTAATCTCTGCAGAGCGAACGTGTGCTAATGCCAGGCACGTCCTAAACCTTCCCAGCATTAACTTCACCCTCAAGCACCGTCTGTGAGATCAAAACTATTATCAACCCATTTCCAAGATGAGGAACGGAGGCAAAAGGACAGCCGTCCAGCCTGGGGGTTAATAACGAGGATTCCCGAGCCACCCGCCTGGGCTGAGAACAAACCTGGCTTCGCCACTATAGCTACGTGACCTTGGGCAGGTCTTTTCATCTTCCCAAGGCTCAGTGAACTCACCCGGAAAGTGGGGATACTGACAGTCCTTTCCTCGGGATCTTGTGAGGATTAGGGGAGCTAATACTTGGGAACGCTCAGCGCTGTTAGGTGTTGGCCGGGAGTGTTATTATTTCGGGAGCAAGGGCTCGGGGTCTAAATCTGTCGCCCCTTCCAGGCTCGGGGCCCCTCTGTGGGCAGTCGCAGGTGCGAACGTTTGTTGACCGGCTCACTGACACACCGATGGCAGGGAGTCCCAGGGCAGCTCCTAGGGCAGATGGGCAAGGGCTCAAAGACACAGGCCGGGCGGGACCACGGTTTTATTGGGGGCTCCACACACGCACTCACAGCGTCACACGACAACGGCATGGTTACTCGGTACACACGAGGTGGCCTCTGCCGTAGCTAGGCCAGGAGGCAGTGGGGTGCAGTCTCCTCCCCGGAGGCCCCGGCCCAGCTGGGGCCTTCCTCCTGGACCGAGAAGGGAGGGCGCCGGGCGGCCCCGGCCTGGACGCGGGGGGGGGNGGGACTGCAGCATCAGCAACTGTTTCAGCACCTTCGTTTGGCTGGTCTCTCGGATCTCACCGGCCAGGAACATCTCGTCCACCACCGTGTAAACCTGAGCGAAGGGACGGCAGGGGGCGACCCCAGCGTGAGGGAAGGGCACCCCCCTCCTCACCATCCCCACTGCAACGGTGGTGCGGATCTGAAGCTGGGAAGCCGGGGACTCTGACGCCTGAGAGTCAGGCACCAGCCATCAGCAGAGATGCTGGGCGGCCCCCTCCCCTCCCCGCTCCTGCCCTCTCCCCCATCCTTTTCACCAGGAGCCCACCTTGTAGAAATTGAACACCAGGTCCAGTTCACAGACGTTGTGGAAATACTCGTTTAAGACCTGGGGGAGAAGGCAGAGATGGTGAGAGCCAGGCAGAGGGAGACATTCGGGAAGGGAGCCAAGGTCACCATCGGAAAGAGACGGCGGAAGACGGACCGAGAGGAAGGGGGGGGGGGGGGGGGGAAGGAAGGGNCGACGAAGACAGAGGCAGAAACAAGAACAAGGACGATCAGATAGCGACAGAAAAGGATGGCAGAAAAGACAGACCCGACAGAGGCGGAGGGAGAAGGAGGAACCCGCGGGCAGAGGGTCCTCGGCGGATGGGCGGAGGGGCGGAGGGAGACCGCCCGGCCGCGGGGAGACGGGGAGAGGAGGCGTGGTTCCGGGGACTCCAGGCCCCGCCCCCGGGGCCGCAGGCCCCAAGCGTACACACCTCCACGAAGTTGTGGATGGCCTCCAGGTAGGCCAGGTTGTTGTCGTTCACGTCCACGCAGATGCAGAAGTAGAGGCCGGCGTAGCGTCGGTAAATGATCTTGAAGTTCCGGAACTGCGGGGCAGAGAGGCCGTCAGCTACGCGGCATGCCCAGGACCCAGCGGGCTGGGCAATGCAGAGCCAAAAGAGTCAGTCCTTCACCCCACGCGTGGTCCCTGAGGCCCTGCTCTGTCTGGCCCTGTGCTGGGGACACAGAGGTGCCTGACACACCCCTGGCCCTCCCCTGCCAGGGCTCCCGGTCCAGTGGAGAGTCATCCTCAGTCATCTCCCAGGGCAACTGATTCAGGAGGGCTTCCTGGAGGAGGGGGCATCTGGACTGAGACCTGGAGGAGGAGCAGGAGTGCTCCAGGCAGAGCGAACAGCTTGTGAGAAAAATCCGAGAGCGAGGGGGAGGCTGGGGTGTTCCATGATATCCACACTCCCCTTTCTGTGGCTCCCTGCTTGTGCTCTGGAGAAAGCTGCACTCCTTAGCCTGGAACTAACTCATGCAATCATTCCACAAACGCCACCTGTAAGGCAGGCTCTGTGCTGGGCAGTGCAGTCACTGCCTGTAACCAGGACAATCCCAGCCTGACTTTGAACCGTAATATAAAATAGAAATATTTCTACGCTAATGCACATAAACAACCCAGGAATAAATACGTATGGGCCAAGGACGCAGACTCTAATCTTTTTTTTTTTTTTTTAAGATTTTATTTATTTATTCGACAGAGATAGAGACAGCCAGCGAGAGAGGGAACACAAGCAGGGGGAGTGGGAGAGGAAGAAGCAGGCTCATAGCTGAAGAGCCTGATGTGGGGCTCGATCCCATAACGTCGGGATCACGCCCTGAGCTGAAGGCAGACGCTTAACCGCTGTGCCACCCAGGCGCCCCCAGACTCTAATCTTATACGCATGGGGAAGAAGATAAAGAGACAGACACAGGGGCACCTGGGTGGCTCAGTTGGTTGGGCATCTGCCTTCAGCTTGGGTCACGATCTCAGGGTCCTGGGATGGAGCCCCACATCGGGCTCCTTGCTTAGCGGGGAGCCTGATTCTCCCTCTGCCTGCTGCTCTCCCTGCTTGTGCACGCTCTCTTTCTCTCTGACAAATAAATAAATAAAATCTTAAAAAAAGAGAGAGAGAGAGAGATACAAACATGCACACGGGTTTGCTAAGCGCAGTGTCTTTGTCCCAAATCTGCAAGTCCCAGCGCTGGGTCTGGCCCGTGTGTGTTTTGTCGCCACCTGGTGGCAACTGCAAAAGCCAACATTAGTCCCTGATTTTTATGCCTTTTTTTTCCCCAGCTCATTCTTCCGTTAATTTCTATACTTCGAGTACGTTTTCTAACATTACTGTAGTACTTCCTGCACATAATACACGGTTTAATAACCACGTATCAGGGTACAAATGCTACCTTTTTTTTTTTTTTTGGTAGGCTCCACACCCAACACGGGGCTTGAACTCATGACCCCGAGATCAAGAGTTGCACGCTCCACTGATAGAGGCAACCAGGAGCCCCTACTTTTTTTTTTTTTTTTTAACTGATACAGACACACGATCAAATGTTGGAAGGCCCGTGCTCTGGAGGAGAGCGTTTAAGACAGGCCGAGTGAACAGGAAAACCATCCGGATATGCCACCACCGACTCACAGCTGGTGTGACCCTGGAAGGATCTGACACTGAGCGCCACTCTTCTTTACTTGAAATTCTCTCTCCTGCTCTCACCCTCCCCACTCACTCCAACGCCTTGGTTGTAAACTTGCAGGCTTCTCAGGGACACACCCCCCACCTTCATGGCTTCTCCGGCCACATACTCCCAGATAAGTCTCTTCCTGCAGGCTACGGCTGGTCACCCGTCTGTACTCCCCCTGCCAGTGGGCTTGCGTCCCCAGCCATCACCACTGTGTCCCCAGCAGGGCCCTGCACAGGAAGGGGTCCACACCCTAATCCCTGGAATCTGAGAACAGGTGACCTCACATGGCAAAGGGGACTGTGCAGGTGTGATTTAAGCTAAGGATCTTGAGATGGGGGGATGCTGGGTTATCCAGATGGGCCCAGAGTAATCACAAGGGTCCCCGAAGGGGAAAGAGGAAGGAAGACAAGAGAGTGTGGGTCGGGGAGAGAGATTTCAAGAAGCAGGTTTAGACAAGGAAACCCACTCTCCCGAGAGCCTGCAGAGGGAACCCAGCCCTGCTGACCCGTTCTGGACACCCGACCTCAAGAACTGTTTAAGACAACAAACTGGGTGGTTTTGAGCCACTACGTTCGTAGTAATTTGTCAGCACAGCAATAGGAGAGTAATGCAGGCAGAACAGAATGCGTAGTCATGAACAAACGAGAGGGAAGAAGGTTTGGGTGGCCTGGGCCTTTCTCACTGGCTACTCAGCCTTTGGTTTTGCTCTCACAAGTCCTCCTCCAGGAAGCCCTCCCTGACCCTCAGGCTGAGTCAGGGGCCTTCCTCCCAGCCAGCTGCTCCATCCCAGCCCTACCCTCTCAGGGTTGTCGTGATCTGGGGACAGGTCTGTGTTGCTCAAGGGGCCATCTCTGTTCCCACTGTGAATGGAGGTGCACTGAGAGTGGGTGGCAGATAAATGCACGGATGAACAAATGAATGAGTGAATGGCCCGGGATCAGGAGGAACCTAAGATCTGGGTGTCAGGCCCCCATGTGACATTCTCACCTGACCAGCCTGCCTCATTGACCCGCTCCCGGTCCCTCAGCACTGGTGCAGGAGGCCACATGGCACTGGCAGCAGGACACCCCAGGGGAGCGGGCATCCACCCCCTCATTCTGTCCTGCACCTGTTCTGCCTGCTCTCACCCCCCATCCCACTCCCTGCAAGGCCCCCCATCCCATCCTCCTCCTGGAAAACCTTTTCTCTAGGCTGCCGGGACCCCCCGATCTCCTGGTTTTCCTCTGCCTCCTCATCTCCCACCCCTAGATACGGCTTCTCTTCTCTCCTTTGTTCCTCTCTGTCGATTGTCCCTCCCCTGGTAAGTCCCGCAGTTTTCTTGCCCTCTGTGTGCAGAACCTTTCACATCACGGCCTCCTGCCCTCTCTCTGCACTCTGACTCATCACTCCCTCCCAGATTCTCCGCTGGGGTGGGAACAGATACCTCAACCTGCTCTTTCCGAAGCCGGCCCACACCCCCCGCTCTGCTCAAAACCCTCCCGAGGCTGCCACCTCACTCATAAGAGCTCAGGTCCGCCCCAAGGCCCAGGAGGCCCTGCGCCATCTGCCCTGTTATCTCTTTGAGCGCATCGGCCCCCCTCCCCCTCCCTGGCTTACAGCACTTCAGCCATGCAGGCCTTCTTGCTATTCCAGGAACTCCCCAGTATGTTCTTACCTCAGGGCCTTTGCACTTGCTGTTCCCTGGGTCTGGGGTGCTCCCTCTCAGATATCCTCTCCTTCCACTCTTTCAACTCCTTCAGGCCTTGGCTCCAATGTTACCTTTTCCAGACTTCCTACAGAAGTCACTCACACCTGCATCCCAACCCCCCATGTACGCACCTCAGCACCTCCATCTCCCATGGCAGCTGCTTTTTCTCCCTGGCACCTCTCACCACCCGCCAGACGCTGTCTTTACTCTCAGTCTCCCTCCAACCAGAACATCAGCTCTCCCCGGCCAGGGACTCAGGTCTGTTCTGTTCCTGCATCTAGAACAGTGCCTGCCATACAGCAGACCCTCTGAGAAATATGTGTTGAATTTACAGGACAACCAGCCCGGCAGATGCCACGGGAATTAAAGACAGGGCCTTCTTGATTTAAGGAGACCAAAGAGGGCCACCTGGCTGGCTAAGGCAGTACAGCATGCGACTCTTGATCTCAGGGTTGTGGGTTTGAGCCCCACACTGGGAGTGGAGATTACTTAAAAAGAAAAGCTTAAAAAAAAAAAGAAAGAAAGAAAAAGAAAATTATCACAACGAGGGGCGCCTGGGTGGCCTCAGTGGGTTAAGCATCTGCATTCAGCTCAGGTCATGATCCCAGGGTCCTGGGATCGAGCCCGGCATGGGGCTCCCTGCTCAGTGGGGAGCCTGCTTCTCCCTCTCCCTCTGCTGCTCCCCCGGCTTGCTTGCACTCTCTTGCTCACACTCTCTATCTCTAATGAATAAATAAAATCTTAAAAAAAAGAAAAAAAAATTACCACAACGAAAAGTTCCCCAAAAAGGAAGGAAGACAGCAAAAGCCTGTTGAGGGAATGAACGTAGGAAGGAAAGCGGATCTGAGGGGTCCCTGCAGTTACAGCCTGGGCAGGAGGCTGGCAAGGCCGGTCAAAGGAAAAAGGCGAGAGCGGGAGGCATGGGGGGGAGCATCACCTCCACGAAGTTGGTGTGTTTGGCATCTCGGACAGTGACCACGGCATGCACCTCCTCGATCAACTTCTGCTTCTCATCGTCATCGAACTGCATGTACCACTTGGCCAGGCGCGTCTTGCCCGCCCGGTTCTGGATGAGGATGAAGCGGATCTGGGGGCAGGAGGAGGAAGAGGAAGTGAGAGCAGCAGGGAGAGCTGGCCAGTGCTGAGTGTCCCACCCCACGGCCCCCCCCCATCCCCGCTGGGGGATGGTCAGGCCAGCCAGGCCCCGCATTCCTGCCCCAGGTCCCAACACCCCAGGGGAAAGACAGCTTCCACAGGTCAACTCCCCCGTCAGCTCCAGGGCCCTGAGGCCCAGGCTCCACGACCTCTTGTCTGCTTGACCTTGGGACAAAGGATCTGCCCCCTCAGCCTCAGTTTCCCCACCGGCAAAATAAGTTTCCTTAGAAGATCCATTGGCAGGGTATCTCGCGGGTTAAATGTTTATAAATTTAATTTAGTAGCTGGCACACAGCAGGCACTCAAGAAATGTTTGAGTTTCAGGGGCACCTGGCTGGCTCAGTCAGAGCAGCGTGCGATTCTCGATCTTGGGGTCATGAGTTCGAGCCCCACACTGGGTGTAGAGATGACTTAAATAAATAAAAACTTAAAAAAAAACTGTTTGAGTTTAGACTTCTTTGGTCTGAATCCTGGAGATCCCCCTTTTCCTTCTTTTTACTTACAAATTCTTAAAAGTTCACCCGTTGAAGATGTGTGCAGTTCAATGGGTTTTTCGTATACTCATACAATTGTGCAAAAATCACTACTAATTCCAGAATATTTTCAGCACCCCAAAGAGAAATTCCCACCCGTTAGCAGCCACTCCCCCGCCCCCCACCCCAGCCCAATAATGTTTCTATGTCTACGGATATGCCTGTTCTGGACATTTCATATAAATAGAATCATATAATATGTGGCCTTTTTGTATTTGGCTTCTTTCATGCAGCAATGTTTTCAAAGTTCACCCACGTTGTAGCTTGTCTCTGTTTTCTTTCTTTTTATGGTGGAATTAATGTCCCTCTGGATGGATATACCTCGTTTTGTTTATCTAGGCATCAGTTGATGGACGTTTGGGTCATTTCCACTTTTTGGTGATTATAAATAAGGCTGCTATGAACATTAGCAGACAAGCTTTAACATGGCCATATGTTTCCATTTCTCCTGGCTATATACCTAGGAGGGGAATCGCTGGGTCACATGGTACTGCTACATCTAACTTTTTCAGCCACCGCTAAGTAGTTTCCCAAAGCATCTGCTACTTCTCAAGTGATGTAACTGCTTGGTGCCTCAGTTTACCCACCTGGAAAATAGGGCCTCTAAAAGTGTGATGAGATGAAAACAAGATATGAAAAGTACCTGGAACAGTGCCTGGCTCAGATCATGCGCTCTGTGTCACCTCTGATTATCAGCAGTGAGGGCTAGGAAATTTGTTTTTATGATTCTGAAAAGCCAGGTCAACCCTCCTAGGGTTACTATGAAAACGGAACGACTTAATGCCAGAAGAGCTTAGCACGGTGCCTAGTACATACTGAGCGCTCAATATAATGAGCTACGAAGACAGAGACGCATTTGTCCAAGTGGCTAAGCACACGGACTCTAGAGCCTGAGTGGATCCTGGCACTCCTGGCTGTATGCCCATGGGCAAGTCACTTAGCCTCTCTGGGCCTCAGTTTCTTCTTCTGTATAATGGACATAATGAGAACACCACCCTCATAAGACAGTTGCACAGGTTAATAAACATAAGGGGTATAGCACAGTGACCAGCAAGTGTTAGTTCTTAGTGGTATTAGAATTCACCATCATTTGACTTTAAGAAAACCAAGGCCCGGGGTGCGTGGGTGGCTCAGTTGGTTAATCGTCTGCCTTTGGCTCAAGTCATGATCCTGGTGGGGTCCTGGAATGGAGCCAGGCATGGGGCTCCCTGCTCAGCAAGGAGTCTGCTTCCCCCTCTCCCTCTGCTCCTCCCCCCAATCCTGTGCACACGTGCTCTCTCTCTCAAATTCTCAAATAAATAAATAAAACCTTTTAAAAAAATAAAAATAAATTGAAAAAAAAAAAAAGAAGAAAGAAAACCAAGGCCCAAGTTCACCCAGGTCTTCGGGCCCAGTTCTGTTTGAGACTGTGTATACCCATTTTATAGATGAAGAAAGCAAGGTTCAGAGAAAGGAAGTCTCAGAGCCACAAAGCACAGCTGGGAGCCCAAAGGCTTTGCTCTGGACCCTTTTACCCTCTGGGAGCCCCTACCCATTCCTGCGGGTCCACTCTCTTTCCTAAGCCTCATTCTCCTATATTCTATCCCCCCTCCCCCAAACAATCAAGCAGGACAGGAACAGGATATTACACTCTCCTTCCAAGAATTCCTTCTGCTGAGCCAGGGAAAACCACTTCCCAGCAGGCCAGGGGTCCCGGGAGGAAGGGAAAGAGCATGGGCCTGGCAGGAGCATGAGGGGGGGGAACCCCACCAGGCAGCCACAACCTGAGGGCAGAGCCAGAGATATATGGGGCATACAGGGAGGAGAGCCAAAAGGGTTGAGGTAGAGCCCTGCCTCTTACCCCCAAATTCCCTTATAACATCTCCTCCTATTTCTTCTCCCAATTAGAATCTCTCCACCTCTGGGAATCTACCCTGAGAGGTCTCTTCCCTCCCACATCCTCACCCCTCTGATGTCCCCTCTGGATGCCCCCAAACCTTCCCTGTCTCCAAGCCCCCTCCCCTCAAGTTGTTCCCTTTTGACTTCCAGTTTCTGGGTTTCAATCCTCTCTCTCAGGCCTCAGAAGGCTTTTTACTTGGGACATCACTCCTCTGATGCCAAGGCCTCCTCCCCTGTGCCAAAGGTCACACGTTGCCTCCCAGGACCCTGTTTGTGGGGGAGACTCCCTCCTTGTTCTGACACCCACCTCCATTCATCTCTTTTTCCAGCTCCCGAAAGAATCCTTCCTTATGGTCCAAAGACCCACCTGGGGGAGGGGAGCCAAATCCAAAGCCCAATCCTTGCTCCAAAAGGTCCAGCCCCATCTCTCAAGATTCCATGCCCCGCTCCCTACCCAAGACGCCTCTTCTTGGGAAGTCCTGTTCCACTGCTCCCCATCCGTTTCAAATATCCACTCCCTACCTCCAAGCCTTCTCCTGCTTTGCAGCATACCTCCCCTAACTCTAAAGCCCCACTCCCTACAGTAGCCTACTTCCCGTCTCCAGTGCCCAGTCTCCTCCCCCTGAGATTCTCTTTCTCATCAACGGTACCCCTCCCGTTTCAACACCCCCTCTCTGCCTTCAATGTCAGCTTCCGGCTTCTAAAGACCCCTTCTCTCCAATCCCAGTGTCTCCCATTCTCCAACAATCCTGCCACACTCCCCGAGATCCCTTGAGACGCGTCCTTCTCTTGGGACACCCCCGCCCCACCTGCAATCCCCCTCCCCCGCCTCTGAGATCCCGCTTCTCGAGTTGCCTCCCCGTTTCTACTCCCAACCCTCAGTCATCTCCAATGTCTCCCTCCCGCACAGCCCTCTCCCCTTGGCACCCGGTTTCTAATGTCCCCTGGCTTGCGAGACCCCTGCTGCACTCCCGCGCCTGGAATCACCGCCCAGCTTCCCCTTTCCCGGGCCTCCAGTCAGCCCCAATCCTGAGAGCCCGCGCCCGGCCCAAACCATCGCACCACGGCAGGGGAGGCTTGTCAGTACCCGAGCGAGCCTCGAGTACCTGCACGTGGACCCACCCTCCGCCCGGCCCCAACGTGGGCGCGCCCCCGTTACCATGGCGACCCCCGTCCGGACCCCAGCGGCCCCGGTCCCGCGGCTCCTGGGCAGCTCGGGCTCTCGCAGCAGTTAGGGGACCCAGGACTAGAGCGGACTTCCGGCAGAAGATATCTATAAAATGTATGCCCGCCCTCTGCGCACAGCCCACTGGGAACTGTAGTCTCAAGAATGCGTTCGCTCAGCCCGGCTGCAAGCCTGGGAAAAGGGCTGGTCCCGCTTCCCAACATGCCGCGCGACGGTCCTTTTCCCACCACAAGATACTGAGCCTGAATGCATGCCGGGAGTTGCGGTTGAATGTCTCTTCCGAGGACTACAGTTAAGACATGCGTGACAGCCAGCCACGGGGAATTGCGTTTTTGGGAAATGTAGTTCTGGTAGCCCTGCGTGTCCCGCCCCCGCCCCCCCATCCTCCCAAGGCGAGAAGGGCATGCTGGAAACAGTAGTTTTAAGTAAGAAACTGCGCTGCGGGAGCTCGAAATGTAACTCTTTCCGCGCTCACCTAGTGCTTTGTTGAAAATATGTGGAGTGTTTCCCTGTGGGAGATGGACAGTGGTTTAAGAGAACGATTTTGAGAGCCAGAACTGTGTACAAATCCTTCCTTGGCATTTCCTAGCTGGGGGACTTTGGGACAACTTCATCTCTTAATTCTATTCATCTGTAAACAGGAGTGATCAAGGGGTCATGTCGGCAGGGTTGTTTTAAAGCTTTGGTAAGTTTCCAAAGTACTTATCACTGTGTTTGACATATAGTAAGTGCCCAATAAATACAAGTTAATATCATGAATGCTCATTGTTATACATCAGGTAGTAGGGGTCTTCTTACTTCCTATCCAAAGGGTACAGTTGTCTCCTTTCAGTTACTCAAATAGTCCAAGTGCTTTTTCCTCGCTCAGCGACTTTCCTTTGCACTTGTGCTTTCCCTATAGAGCTTTCCCTCATTCATTTTGTGATTGGCGCCTTTTTTCCCTTTACCTTAAACAGCATTCCACAGATGTGGATAGAGGATCCTGCATGCAAAGGTCCCCTTCTCCCACCCCCAAAATTCTATAGGTTATTTTGATTTTTTATAGTGTCACTGGGGAGACCCCCTGAGCCCCTGAAGCTCAGGAAACTCCTAGAAGCTTCTGCTTAACTCTCCACTTCATCCTTTAGACACTAACTAGTGCATTGCTGGAACAGGAAAAGAAATATTTGAGGACCAAATGCTTATGCAGATGAATCAGAAGGTGCCCAGTAGTTACCTCAGCTTCCTTATCATGTTAAAATCACCTTCCAAATATTCGTCCCAAGCCCTCATAAAAGGACCCTGCTTACCCTTGTTCTGGGAGTCACTGCTTTGGAAATTATTCCCCATGACCTTATTTGTACAAATGCTGATGACTTTGGGAGGTAATTCTACCTGGTGTAGTCTCTGTCTATCACTTACCAAGGAGGGGACCCACTTTGATGTGGTAACAATAGCCTTTATTACAATTTTTACTGATTTTATTTGGGGTGTGTGTGTGTGTGTGTGTGTGTGTGTGTGTGTGTGTGTTGTCTACATCTCCCATTAGGTAGTTGAGAGCAAGGACCCTGTCTATTAACGTATCTACCTCACCTAGAACATGGTGACACTTGGTAAGCAATCAAAGTATTACTATTGATACTGAGGGAAGGCTTAACCCTAATAAAAACAAAATATATCATAGAAAAAATGTAAATTAAAAGTATAGTATTAACAGAAGAACCAACACATAGCCATGGAATTATTGCAAGGGGAAAAAAAGGGATTATTTCTGTTTTGTGCACTGCTCTATCTCTAATAGGGTTGGGACTGAGATAAGGTAAACAAGGTGCCCAAGGTGTAAAATTTTAAAAGGCACTCACTCTTAGGTGCTTACCCAGTTCTTGCACGAGTCTGAAAGTGAACATCTCCTTGAAATTTGTTTTCTGAACACCTTGCTTGCCTCACCTTAGTTCCAACCCTGATTTCCAGTGCTCAGCTTAGAGCCTGGCACAAGTCTGGTGTTCAGCAAATATTTACTGAATGAATGAATGAACAGGTATCAAAAAACAGACACTGTTCCCCACCCTGACAACATTCATGGTCTAGCAGGGGAAATAGACATAAAGGACATTATACAAATAGATTTAAAAATTACTTAGCAGGGGCTCCTGGGTGGCTCAGTCGTTAAGCGTCTGCCTTCGGCTCAGGGTGTGATCCCGGAGTCCTGGGATTGAGCCCTGCATCGGGCTCCCTGCTCTGCTGGGAGCCTGCTTCTTCCTCTCTCTCTCCCCCTTCTTGTGTTCCCTCTCTCGCTGGCTGTCTCTCTCTCTCTGTCAAATAGATAAATAAAATCTTTGAGAAAAATTACTTAGCAAACAATAAATATTTCTTATCTCACACAGTTTCTGCGGGTCAGGAATTTGGGAGCAGTTTAACTGGGTGGTTCTGTCTTGGAGTCTCTCAAGAGGTTACAGTCAAGGGATCAGCTGGGGAGGGGCGTAGGGGGCTCAGTCAGTTAAGTATCTGCTTCCGCTCAGGTCATGATCTCAGGGTCCTGGGATCCAACTCCATGCTGGGCTCCCTTCTCAGCAGGGAGTCTGCTTGTCCCTCCCCCTCTCCCCCTACTGCTCCCCCTGCTCATGCAGGCGTGCGCACGGGCTCTGTCTCTCAAATAAGTAAATAAAATCTTAAAAAAAAAAAAAAAGAAGAAGAAGAAGACATCAGCTGGGAATGCAGTCATTTGAAGGCTTGATTAAGGCTGAAGGATCTGCCTCCCAGATAACTCACTCCTAGGGCTGGCCGATTAATGCTGGCTCTTTTTTGGTTGTTGTTGTGTTGTTTTTTTTTTAAGATTTTATTTATTTATTTCACAGAGGGTGGGAGAGAGTGAGAGAGGAATATCACAGAAAGATCCTGTGTTTTTCTCAGAGTATATAATATAAGCATAGGAAAATATGCTCAACATCATTTGTCTTCAGGGAAATGCAAATGAGAGCCACCATGAGATACCACTTCACAACATTTAGGATGGCTATCATCAAAAACAAAAGAAAACAAGCACAAAAAAAGCAATAACAAGTGTTGGCAAGGATGTGGGAAAGCTGGAACCCTTGTACATTGCTGGTAGGAATGGAAAATGGTGCAGCCACCGTGGAAAACAGTTTGGTGGTTCCACAAAAAAGTTAAATGTAGAATTACCACATAACAGAGCAATTTTATGTCTAAGTCTATATTCCAAATAACTGAAAACAGGGATTCAAGTACTTGTACACCAGCGTTCCTAGCAGCATCATTCACAATAGCCAAAAAACCAAAATGTCCCTTGACAGATGAATGGATAAACAAGGTATATACAAGGGAACATTATTCAACCTTAAAACGGAATTAAATTCGGATCCATGCTAAAGATGAGTGAAACTTGAAAACATGATGCTAGGTGAAATAAATGAGACATGAAGGAACAAATGTATGATTTCACTTATTTTTTTAAAAGATTTTATTTATTTGTCAGAGAGAGAGAGAGACAGAGCACAGGCAGAGGGAGAAGCAGACTCCCCGCTGAGCAAGGAGCCTGATGTGGGGTTTGATCCTGGGACCCTGGGATCATGACCTAAGCTGAAGGCAGACGCTTCACCAACTGAGCCACCCAGGAATCCCAGCAATTTGCTTATTGAAACCTCAAAACAACCCTGTGAGTTAGATATTAATATTATCAACCCCATTATATTAATTATTATTTTTTAAGATTTAATTTATTTATTTGACAGAGAGACAGCCAGTGAGAAAGGGAACACAAGCAGGGGGAGAAGGAGAGGAAGAAGCAGGCTCCCAGTGGAGCAGGGAGCCCAATGTGGGGCTCAATCCCAGGACTCCGGGATCACGACTGAGCCACCCAGGTGCCCCACTGAGCCACCCACACTCCCCTCAACCCCATTTTAAAGATGAAGAAATTGAGGCACAGAGAAGTTGAGTAACTTGCCCAAGATGACACAGCTATTGTAAATGGTGGAGCTGATATTCTAGTCCAGGCATTCTGGCTCCAGTGTCAATGCTTCAAGCCACTATACTGTGCTGTGTTCATGTGAGTATATAGAGAGGTCTGGAAGAAAACACATTTCTGGAGAGGTAAGTGGGATGGGGTTGGATACTTCATGGAGACTGAATTTTATCTAGAGTATTTTAATTTCTTGCAAGGCCAAGAAATTCATGTAGTATTGCATAATTTAAAATAAGTAAAGAAAAGAATATATAACAGTGGGAAAATGGGCAAAAGACTTGAATAGCACTTCACGAAAGATGCTGTTCAGATGGCTTATATATCCATGGAAAAATGCTCAACCTCAGGAATCACTGGGGAAAGACAAATGAAGACCACAAAGGATATGACTACACAACCATTAGAATGGCCAAAATTAAATTAAAAAGATGGAAAATGTGGAGCAGTTGAAATTATTTTTTTTAAAGATTTTATTTTATTTATTTGACAGAGAGAGAGACAGCCAGTGAGAGAGGGAACACAAGCAGGGCGAGTGGGAGAGGAAGAAGCAGTCTCCGAGTGGAGGAGCCTGATGTGGGGCTCGATCCCAGAACGCCGGGATCAGGCCCTGAGCTGAAGGCAGATGCTTAACGACTGAGCCACCCAGGCGCCCCAGCAGCTGAAATTCTTATACATAACTCTTGGGATGGAAATTGGTACATCCACTTGAGGGAAGGTGAACACACGCACACTCTGTGACCAGCGGTTTCACTCAGGTACATAGCTACCAGAAATGAATACATATGTTTACCAAAAGACATATTTACTTAAATATTTATTTATTTATTTGGGAGGGAGAGAGAAAAAGAGAGGTGAGTGAACACGAGCGGGAGGGGCAAAAGGAGAGGGAGAGAGAATCTCAAGCAGACTCCATGGTGAGCGAGGAGCAGACTCAGGGCTCGGTCTCATGAGATCATGACCCTAAGATCATGACCCGGAGATTCTGACCTGAGCCCAAACCAAGAATCAGACGCTTAACCAACTGCACCAACCAGGCACCCCACCAAAAGACATGTTCTAGATTGTCATAGCAGCCTTATTCATAATAGCCCCAAAGTGGAAATTACCCAGATGCTCACCGACAATAGAGTGGATTCATTCACACAGTGGAATACTACACAGCATTGAGAGTGAACGAGCTATAGATACACTCAGTACCGTGGATGAATGCAACAATGTTCATTAAAAGAAGCCACTTGTTGTTTAATATCATTTATATAAAGTGTAAAAACGGGCAAAACGAATCTACAGCCATACAAATCAGGATAGAGGTTTTTGTCATGGGGGGAGGGGAGTGACTGGACGGGGTCCGGGGGATGGCTTCTGAGAGATTGGGCACATTCTGTTTCTTTACCTGGGTGCAGGTTACAGGGTGTGTGTTTCTTTGTGAATTATTCATCGAGCTGTACACTTGTGATTTGTGTACTTCTCGGGATCCGTGTTAGATTTCCATTTTCAAATCCTATATAAATTGAGAGGTTCATCATCCATCCTTCCGTCAGCTATTTAGTGCGTGCTCACTACGTGTCAGCCACCCGCCGGGCGACGGGATCCAGCAGTGAATCCGAGCATCCCCGCCTCCCGTTCCTTCCTCGCGATTGGCTGCCCTTCCGACCAATGGCGGAAGAGTTCAGAGCTCTCTGACATCCCCCGCGGCATCAGCTAGACAGCAGCTTTCCCAGTTCGGTTTGTAGGAGGCGCTGTGAGCTCACTGACTTTTGGACGGGCGCAGACCTGGCTCTGAGGAATGTAGAGAGAATTTGCTCCAGCACATTCACCCTCTATGCAAAACTCTTTTGTGGATTTTTCTGGCTATGCCTCTCTCAGACCAGGGTCCAGAACCCCAAACCCCGCCTCGTACATACCCTTGCCTCTCTGGCTGGTGTGACGTCCAGACCGCGGGGCCTTTCGGGGTGGCGCTTGGGAAATCTTGACAGTGGCCCAAGCCAGCAGTCTGGCACTTCTCTCTGTCAGCTAATTGTTTACTCGGTTGTTTATTTATCCTGGAGTGGAGGCTAGCCGGGTGTGCGGGGGCGGCTGCCCCCAGGGAAGCCTGCTTCCTGTGGTTGGCTTGCTCAGCTAACACCGGCCCTCCAGCGCACTGAAAAGAATTGCAAAGCTGGGAAGGCGCTCCTTGATAGTTCCGATAGTTCATTCAAGGAAACACTGCATGAGCCCCTGCCTCGTGCCTTGACCTGTGCAGGACACATCAACATTGGCTGAGACAACCTTGGCCCTGCCCTCACGGGGTTCACAGTGCGGTGGAAGAGAAAAACCCATCACCAAACAGGGACAACCCAGAGTGGTCAGAAATTGGATGGAGGACCCAAAAGGGCTCTGGGCTCCCTAGAGGGAGTGCCTGACCAAGCCTGTGGGTTAGGAGGGCCTTCTGGGTGAGGGGTCATACAAGCTAGCGTCTGAAAGAGGTGTAAGAGTTAGTCATTAGACAAGGACTGTGTCTTTTCAGCCACCCCCTTTGTTTAGCATGGGATTCATTCATTTATTCATTAACGAGTATTTCTTGTGGGCCATTTGCCAGACTGAAGAAATAGCCAGAGTCCCTGCCTTCAAAGGACTTACACATAAAATGATGATACCAATACAGAACTTCAGGCCCTGGTGGAGTGCTATGAAGAAGTAGTAAGTGTGTAGTCATCGGACCCTCACTGGCTGCGGTTGAATTTCAAATCTGCCACTGACTAGCTTAGTAGAACCATTAACTGTAACCTACTCATAAGATGTTGAGGATTAAGTGAGTTAATATGTTTAAAGTGTTTTAGAATGTCACCTAGCATAAAGTACTGTTTTCATCAAATAAGGAGTCAGACCAAATCTAGGAGGCCACTCTGAGAGAGTGATGTTGAGCTGAGACTTGAAGCACAAGGTAGAGTTGACAGGCTCCAAAAGACAGGGAGAGGGACATTTAGATCCAGAATGAAACTGCTGTTCTTTATTCTGGATGCTGTCGGTTCAGTCTTTCCAAGAATTGAATGACCTGAACATTGCATTGGAATTATAAAGACATATTAATTTGAGGTGGGGAATCAGTGTTCCCTCAAGAGATCTCAAATCATTTATAAGCCAAGATTTATGGTGACAGCCTAAAGAAAACCTGGGCCATGCACTTGATTGGTTTGGTTCATAGTACTTAAACTTAACAACAACAAAAAACCAACCCAGTCACAGACATCTAAAAATCAGATTATATGCATAAAAATGCTATTTTATTTTAAAAAATAAATTAAAAAAAGATTTTATTTCTTTATTTGACAGAGAGCACAAGCAGGGGTAATAGCAGGCAGAGAGGGAGGGAGAAGCAGGCTCCCCGCTGAGCAAGGAGCCAGATTCGGGGCTTGATTCCAGACCCTGGAATCATGACCTGAGTGGAAGGCAGACGCTTAACTGACTGAGCCCCCCAGGTGCCTCTCAAAAATGCTAAGTTAAAAAAGTCAAGGGAAAGGACTCTGATCAGTAACCAAAAAACCTTTATTTGATATTTTAAAACTTGAGTGCATGAGGGGGACCTGGATGGCTGTCAGTGGAGCATGTGACTCTTGATCTCCTGGTTGTGAGTTAGAGCCCCATATTGGCTGTAGAGATAATTTTTAAAAAATTAATAATAAAATAAAAAGAAATAAAATAAATAAAGCTTAGCACTTTACAAATATATTTCATTTACTTCTCTCAGCAACCCTATGAGGGAGGTACGATTATTATTCCATTTTGTAGATGAAGAGATTGAGGAAAGCAAAATGTAATAGGAAACAGCCCTTCTTCATGCATTCCGTAAATATTGACTCGGTGCCCAGAACGCTCATCTTCCACAATGCGTACTTCCGGAGGGGTCCCAGAGGAACCCCTCCTCAGTTCAGAAAAACTCAAAGGTTACAGCAGTGCCCCTTCCCATCATTATTGTTTACCCTCACGGGCCGGAACCGACATTTGATTTACAGTCATTTGCACGATGCTGACTTGGAGGTCAGGGCTGCACGCAGGAGCAGAAGTCCCTCTCCCGAGCTTCGGGCGATCACAGAACCCAGAACAAGTCGTATCAACGCGCGCGTTGCCTGCAGATTTTCTTCCCTGCAGAGGAGAAGAGCACGCGCTCCCTAGCCCTGCCCCTTCTTCCGGAACGACAAATTGCCAGGCTTGGATTGGGCTGAGGCGGGCCACGCCTCTTTTTGTTCCCCAATCAACTCCCTCGCTGGGTGTTCTCCCTTCTCCTCAGCCCATCCCCACCGCCCCACGTTACGTCGCTCCATCTCGCCTCCTCCGTTATCCCAGGGGCTGAGGCTCGCGCGTCAAACCCACCTCCCCTTGCCTCCCATTGGCTGGTCAGGTCCCGCGCGAGCGGGATCGCGCCCTTCGCCCCCGCCCCCAAAGCCGGGCCGTGCCTCTCCCCTCCAGCTTTCTCCACGAGCCCCCGCAAGGAGGGGATCGGCAGCTTCTGGCGCGCGCAAGGGCGCGCGCTACCCCCGGGGGCCACTCCCTCTGCCTCGCGCCAGGCAGTCCTCCCCGCGCACGCGCACTTGTCCACCCCATTCCCTCTGCCCGGTCGCAGGCTCCCTGGTGCTGTCTCGCGCCGCAGCCACCGCAGTAGCGGCATTTCGTTGAGACGCACGCGCGTTATGGCCTCCGCGCCCGTTCCCAGCCAGAGGCCGCGGTAGTGCCACTGAGGTCCTTGGGCGCGTAGACGCCCTCGCTTCGTCTCCTGCCCGGCGCCGGTTATCCCCTTGCGGCGCGCATCCAGGGGCCGTTATCCTCCTGCAACGGTCCGCACGCCACGCACGCGCAGTAGCGCGAAGCGCGCGCGCGCGGGAGCGGCGGCCGCAGGAAGGAGGCGCCGCCGCCGCCATTGCGAAGGAGGGAGGGAGCGAGCGAGCGAGGCTGGTCCGCCCTCCCCCTGGTTCCCGCCCCTCCCCCCTTCCCC
>NC_048229.1:32388215-32465258 GCF_002007445.2 Ailuropoda melanoleuca | reverse complement strand
GCCCTTCGGACCTGTCCCTACTCGCCCCAGCCTGCTGTCCCCGCGTCTGCCCCCACCTTCCGACCCATTTGGGATCTGGGTGTCTGCCTCGGCCACCCCCTCCTCACTTAAGCCACTCTGCTCCCAATTCTGCGCCTCCCCCTTCCTTCTTCCGCCCTTCAGTAATGCCCTTCGGCCCCTCTTGGACTCTGCAGTGCTCTTGGGACCCTCCTCCTCAGTGACCGTTCTGCATCCCTTAATTCTGGACCTTCACTTTGAGATTCGTGATCCGCCTGCCCCTCTTCGATTTCACTCTCACCACCTTCCAGATCTGTACCCTTCTTTGATCCATCTACTGTTTTCCGTTCTCTGTTGCACCCCTAGGAACTGTCCCTCTAGGACCTGTGGTTCCACCTCCTTGGAGATCCACCTGAGACCTTGTTCATCTTGGCACTGCTGCCCCTAGGTCTTCTCCTTGGATTTAATTCCACCTCCCTCTTGGGCCCTACTGCCCACTCGCGGAACCTGCTGCACCCCCGGAATGCCTGTTAGCTCTCCGACCCATCCATGCCTCTCAGTTCAGTCCCCTGCCCCCTCTCGGACTCGGATGCACCATGCTCACCTCTTCCCCTTCTTAGATCTTGCTTCCATTTGCCATTCAGACCCCTTTTTTCTCTTCCAGACCTTTCTACCTACCCGATCTGCCCTTTGCCCAATCTCAGATCTTGCTGCGCTCCCTAACCTGCTTGCTTTTCGACTCTGCCTTCCATGAAGCCACCGCCTCCCCCCTCTGTCGTGACCCTGCAGCTCTCATTTCTGCCATTTACTTCTCTGACCTCTCTAACTCAGCCTGTCCGCAACCTCAGTGCTGCCCTGCAGGCCCCAGTTCTGCCCAGTGTTCTCCTTGCGGTTTCCTCTCCTCTTCACCTCCTCATTGGCACTGTTGAGCTGTCTCATTCGTTTACTCTCCCTTTCTTTGACCTGTTTCCCCTTCAGTTTTTCTCTGCTTGAGACCTGCTTCCAGCCTTGTCTTTGCCCTGAGTCCTCTCCTCTCCATTTTGGACCTTTACCTTGTCCTTTACCCATTAAATCTTTGATAACTTCTCTGACCCATCGCACCCTTTCCTTCCCATTTCCCTGCATCTCATAGACCTGCCTCAGATTCTTTTTGCACCTGCTCTTTCATCTGTTCGGTTCTGCCCCATCTGCTCTAACGTTTTTCTCCCAGCTCTGCCCCTTTTGGAGCTGTCCACTTGCCCACCTATCTTTTTGACCCATTTTAACTTTACTATTGCTGTTCCCTGTCAGAGTGGTTCTCTTTAATCCTGGTCTTCCGGTAATTGCATCCCACCTGTGTCATCTCTCAGTTCTGTCTTCCACCTGACCTCCTCCTCCCCCCACCATTTTGATTCAGCCCTCAGCCTCCACTCTTTCCTTTCTTGTACTTGTTCTCCCTCCTTTGTCCTGCCTTTTACCTCCTTTTTGAGTTCTCCTCCCAGTTCTTCCCAGTAGTAGAGATATCTTCTCAACCATTCCTTCCTATCACCGGCTGCCTCTCCAACCCCCCAGCTCCCTCTTGGAGCCATTTCAGTTCTTGGATAGATTCTCCCTCCCTTTTGATACCCAGTTCACAGTTCTGTTGACTTGTTTCCTCACCTTTTATTTCCCTTTGTATCCTGCCAATTGCCTTCTCTTCCCATTAGGTTCCTGTCAGGCTGCTTCTCCCAGCTCTCCACCCTTGACCCGCCCATTCCCACTGAGTGCTTCCCCTCTTGAGGCTTGTCTTCCTCTGGCCTCCAGTCCTCAGCTTTGGAGGGGAAGGGATTGGGTTGGGCCTAGGGTTCTCTAGGCTCTGGTTTAGATTCTAGATTGACTCGGCACCCTGACCCTCAGCGTTTTATCCCCAGGGATCCTGTGAGATTTGGATAAATAGGTGGGGGGGTGGTTAGCTGGTATCTGCTTTTTGGAGTCTTGGAGTGTCACCCCCATTTTCCCTACTTCTACTAAGGTTAGTGATGGTGAGGGGATAGGTCTCTTTCCATTGCCCCATTTTTTTCTTTTTTTTTTTTTCTCACTCCCATCTTGCTCCCCAGCCCCTTCAGATCCCTGGGCTTTGCAGCTTTGTGTCCTTCGGAACAGGAGAGTGCAGCTGCTCACAGGTCTTTCTTCTCTTTCTCACTTTCCCTCCCTCCTTCTCTGTGCTATTGTAAAGACAGTTGTACTCTCTCCCTGCTTCCACCTCCAAGCCAGCGCCCCTTGGGAGAACTTAGAAGTGTGCTTTTTTTGCCCCCTCCCCCCATGACAGTCTTATTTTTGTTTTACCTCTGGCTGGGGAAATGCTAGTTCTCAAGTTCTCCCCAATCCCATGAGGGGTTATAGCCCCATTTGGTGTTTACTGCTCTGGGGCTGCAGAAGCTGCAGTCTTGCCTTCCCTAATGGCCTCTGGTTTGCAGTGTGACCGTTGGGAGGGTGGGCTTATTTCTTTTCACCTCTGCCCTAGGAAGGCTCCAGCTTCCTGGTCTTCAAAAAGATTAGGGCCTGAGTTTGGAAAGCCCTGTACGGTTGTTTGTTGAAAGAGAGAGTGCCAAGTGTCACTCAGATTTCTGCCCTCTGGTGTTGCAGGCGCTCCCAGCCACAGGAGCTGAATGTCTCTGGGCAGATCCATGCTGGGGTTGGGGGGGGTGGCTCTTTGGTGTACAAGAAGTATGTGGGGGGGCCCTGACATTCCCCAAGCCTTGTGAGTGACCTGATTTGGTAGAGTGAGGAAAGGGTGCCAGGAACTGGCTGACACGATAGGATTTTTGGTCTTATTACCTGAGAAATGTACCTTAGCTACCTTTCCTGGAGCTTTTTCTTCAGTGATCTTTTGTTGGGGGTGGGACTTTGGAAATCTATGCAGAGACAGAGGTTGGGTTTTTGTGGTGTTTTTTTTTTTTTTTTTTTTCAGAAAACCCATCTAACCATTTTCTGTCCTTAACTTGGGAGAGAGAACCTTTGCATGTTCTAGGTTTATTTATTTTATTTCTTAAGTAAATCAAAAGCCTGATTTTTTTTCCCCCTTGTGGCCTAGGGCAATTGCATATTAAAGCAGCCATCCAGCTGTGAAGGAGCATTTACTGGAAGAACTTTATTTCTTAACTGAGCTATGATCAAACTTTGTTTATTTCAGCACTTATTTAGAAATAGTTCTCTGTGAACACTTGAAATAAAAAAGCATTCACTGTTATCTACAGAATTGGACCATTGACTCATCAAATGTTAGGGCATTTGTCTATGATACGGTAAGGGGGGCTAGATATAGATCCATAGGGTTCCTTTAGCTTCTGAGTTCTTAGAACTTTAAATTTTCTGACAAGCAGAGTCTGGTAATTTTAATTATCTAGAGCATATATTTTCACCATTATTATTATTATTTTTTTTTCCCACCATTATTGACTTACAGAATTTTGGTTCCTCTTTCTGTTGGTTTCCATTCATTTTTGAATTTTGGCCTTGTGAATCGGGATTCAGTCTCTGAATTTATTTTGGAGTTTATTTTTTCCATGTTGGTATAAATAGTTGTTTTTTATTCTTAATGGGAGAAGTGATAGCTAATTAAGAATAAGACAACTGTGTGTGCAGCGCTGCTTAAATTTGTGTTTTAGAGTTTGAACATCACTGGCAGCACAGAAAGTTTCTGCATGGCCAAAGCCTAAGTTTACATAATAGGAAGAGAGGAGACAGAAGAACAAAGGGCTGATTTTTCTTCCTGAACTGGTAACTGATGTTAAAAAGATTGTCAGATTTCTCAGATGGTAGCAGAGGCTCCAACCTCAGTGTCAGCATTTGCTTTCATGATGGAATTGGGTGCTACAGAAATCTGAGGTGGTAGCCTTGGCTTTCTGGAACAGTTAATATGCCAGTCGGGGGTGGGGTGTGGAGCAGGAGATGGCGGTAGATGACTGTTTTCTGTGTAGTAACAGGTCTTGAAGGGCTCCTGCAGTGCCTAGAAAATCTCTGTAATACTGGTGTGATCAAAGTTCTTCTCGTCCTTTTTTTTTTTTAAACTATTCTTTTGACCATATCCCCCTTCCCTTACCCATTTTCTCTCTTTTCTTGGCATGATGAAGGCCAAAGCATTTAGGACTGTGAAAAAAAAAATCAGTTATTCTTCTTGATATGGGTTACATGGAAGAAGTTGTCCGTGTGCAGATCCATGGACCTGATGGTAACTTTTGGCAAAGTCTGGGAGGAGTGAGGGTTTCACAGATAACTGTAAACTACAGTTTCATAGGTGTTTCTGCAGTCTCTGTGTGATGGGGAGACACAGCAGGTCAGTACAGTTGGAGATTGACACGGTGAGAGTGTCCGTCTCTCTCTAGTATCTTCTGCTTTCACATCTTCAGTTTGTGGGGGCCTTCTGAGAGGTGTTAAGCTTCCTAACTGTTGTCATTCACCAGCTGGGTGTCTTAATTTACCCAGTCGGTGTGACATTTTATTGACTCTCTGGTCAAGTTTAAAATTTCTTTTTCACACTATGAAATACATAACTTGGAGATTCTTTTTTTTTTTTTTTTTTAAAGATTTTATTTATTTATTCAACAGAGATAGAGACAGCCAGCGAGAGAGGGAACACAAGCAGGGGGAGTGGGAGAGGAAGAAGCAGGCTCCCAGCGGAGGAGCCTGACGTGGGGCGATCCCACAACACCGGGATCACGCCCTGAGCCGAAGGCAGACGCTTAACCGCTGTGCCACCCAGGCGCCCCCATAACTTGGAGATTCTTTACTTGAAGAGGGAAGGTGACTAGCAGAAATCCCTTGGATTTCTTGAAAATCCGTGCCTAGTCTAGCCTCCTGATTTACAGATGGGGAAATGAACTTGCATGGGGCATGGTAACAGGTTTCCTGTCACAATGAAAGGAGTATTGGAAATACAGGCAGAAGACCTTCTGTTCTAGGCCTTAACGTAATTAGTGGGAACCTTGAACAAATCACTTCACCTCTCTGGGTTTCACATTCCTAGTCTGAAATCTAGTGTGCTGTCCAGCTCTGGTTGTAGATTCTTGTCCTGGACCATGTACCAAGTTAGAGCTGGGACTGGGACTGGACTCCTGGTGCTACTCTTACCCTCCATCTCCCCTTCAAACCCCCCCCCCCCGCGCATCAAATCCTGTAGCCCAGAATTGGGGGTAAGGGCTCTTTTCTCTGGGGGTTGCGGTAAAATGAACTGGATTGCCTTTGTTGTATATTATTCAAACATAAACACTGTCTCTTTTTCAACCATTCATGTGAAAATTAGTTTATAATTTTGGGGGAAAGGGGCATCCAGATTGTATTCAGTACATAACTAAAACCATACACCTCTTTTAAAAGCAATATGGAATCTTTCAAGCTGAGTCATTGTTGACCTCGGCTTTCAAATAGCAGTATCTGAATAGCACTTGAATTGCTGGTATTAAGAAATGCAAACAAATCATTCATGTTCATCTTCCCGAAAGTTTATTTCTATTTAATTTTTGATACAATGCCTTAATGAGGTTTTATCTATGAAGAATTCTTGAAAATAACTTTTGTCATCTGTCGGTCTAATTTTCATTTATTTGCTTCTGTGGTGCTAAGAAGCACCATTAAGTTGATATATTAGCAGAGAACCAGGTACTCTTAGCCATGAACCATCATCACAGGAAAGTAATATTTACTTTAGTTGAAAATAGCCAGACTTGCCTATCTCCTTCATCTCCCTTTATTGAAATGAGCATTTTCATTTTACGAAATTTGGGGCAGTTGTGACTGTTGCATTATGCATCTGTGGTATTTCATACCTTCTTTTGCTCTCCTAGTGTCTCTGCATTCTTATTTGGAAAATGTCCTTTTGCTGGTCATTGTGGTAATGTTTGCACTTGGAAATCAAATTTGAGCAATTGAGAGGCAGCTTCCTATGGTGTAAAGAATGTTGAATTGATAATGAAGAAACTCAGGCCCTAGACCCAGCTCTGCTGCTTACTAGCTTTATGACTTTGGCCAAATCGTTTTCGCTTCTCTTGGCTACAATTTCTTCATTTGAAAAATGAAGGGATTATACCAATTGGTTCCCATTCTGCCTTATTTTATAGCTAATAATACTTGATTGTATCCTCTCTCCAGATAATAAACTCCTTGAGGGTGGGGACCCTCATGTATCTTTTGTTTCCCGTCACACCTAGCAAAGTACCTTGAACATAGTAGGCCCCCCACTACGTATATGTTGATCGAATCCAAACAGGTGCCAGAGCCTTTTTGTTTTTCTCTTTTGGGGGGCTCTTTTGGGGGGTAGGTGGTTGGAGAGATGTGCACCAACTATAATGGCCATTTTTAGGCTTTAAACTCTCAGAGGGGATGCCCTCCTGGTCAGCATTTAATCCTCAAATATACATAATATCATAAGTGTCCTGACCAGGGTTACACAGCTGAGAGATTGAGAGCTGTGTTATGAATCTATGTCTGTCTGATTCCAAGATCTCTGTTTATTTTATTAGTCTGCCTTGTTTCTCTGAGATATAAGAATAAGCTATAGTTCATCCCCTTAAGAAATTTCTAGTCAGTTGTGAACGATTAGCTATATATAATACAGGGTAGGTTGAAGGAAGTAAATGTTGAATAGACTATTCTGATGAATTTCTGCGTTCTAGAGAGGCAGCCCCGTATTAATAGTCTTAAAGGCTTCCATATTCAGAGACTACTGAAGACAGAGTTGGTTCTGTGGCACACTATTTTGAAAAAGAATATATAGCCTTGAATACCTGCTTGTCTAGCCAGCATGTTGAAAAAGTTGAACGTTTGATTTCTGACCTGGATTCAAACCCAGGTATATTGTGTGTGTGTACGTGTGTGTGTGTGTGTGTTTGTATGTACATATGTATATATATTCCACATAAATACATATATATACACATGTATGTGTATATATAAAGTTGTCCAAAAGAAATGAGATAGTAAGATAGACATATTTGGTCATGTAATGACTCCTTAAGTCTGTATTTTCTTTGGTAAGTAGAAAAGTATCTGAGTGGCTCCTAATTGACAATTTTCAATTGAGAAAATTCTCTAGGCAACTAGAAATGTATAGACAAAACTACACCTAGCCTCTTGACCTATTTGTTTGGAACTCACCACAATGCTTTTTTCATGAATCAGAAAGTTATTAAGTAATATTGGGGGGAAAACAGCACAAAACAAAAATAATGTTGGGGTGAAAGTGTGCTGGCCAGCTATAGCTAACAGCCTCCTGAAGTGTAAAAAAATTTTTTAAAAAGTTGCATTGTGCTTCTCCCCAGCTCCATTTAAAAGAAAGGTCAAAATCATGGCTTCATCTATTGTAGCCTGCACTACTTAGGAATTAGACAAAAGAAAATGATTACCATTAATTGCCATGGGCAATTAAAAAGGATTCTTTGTTCAGTAACAAATTGATTGTATACAAATGAAAGCCAGTACTGTGTTAATACAAGATTATTAGATTCTCGAAATCTGCATCTTTAACTAGAGTGGCTTTATCACTTCAAGGGAATTATTTCACTGGGAGTAGTGTACTTTAAATGCTTGGTGATAAAAGTATCACTAGGTCTTTATTTTCCAAAAATGTTGTTTGTAGGTGGAAGGCTGGTGGTTGCTGCTTTTGTGATATCATTTCTAATGGCCTGAAATAATTGAATTCTTTTTGAATGCTGCTGACTTCTCAGAGATTTTTTCCTCTGGTTGGTCAGTCACTAGAGGAATGCAGATAAAACCTTTAGTAAATGAGGAAAAAGGGAAAAAGGCCTCTCAGTGCTTAGGCAGTGAGCCTCTGCTGTTGGCATATGCCCAGCATTAGCCAACAGCCATACAGGCTTAAAAATGGCTGCATTAGCTAAAATAGTTGTGATTTCATGTTCTTTGTGAATACAAGGCATACATATATTTTCTTCCATACATTTCCTCTTTAAATTTTTTTTATTAAAAAAAATTAAGGTACAACTTAAATGGAGAAAAGTACATAAATCTGAAAGTGTATATTTCTGAATTTTCTACATACTGTCCAGACCTCTTTTTCATATGATGGGGTATCATTTCCTTTTCCACACACTTCTTCTTTTTTTTTTTTTTTAAAGATTTTATTTATTTATTTGACAGAGATAGAGACAGCCAGCGAGAGGGGGGACACAAAGCAGGGGAGTGGGAGAGGAAGAAGCAGGCTCATAGCAGAGGAGCCTGATGTGGGGCTCGATCCCATAACGCTGGGATCACGCCCTGAGCTGAAGGCAGACGCTTAACCGCTGTGCCACCCAGGCGCCCCATCCACACACTTCTTAATAAGTTGAAAATTATTTGAATGTCTCCGTGTGTGAGGCATTTAACTCCTGATTTTGCTGTAGGAATGTGAATTATAGAGAATGATATTTGTAACTTTCCCAAGTTTGTTCAAGGTCACATGTTTGATAAAAAATGGGATAATAGTGACCTGGTACAAATTACCACAAGTGATGAAAGCATTCTTTTAATAACAGATCTTCCCTATTCGTGTTGTAATTCCAGAGTTTTTGGGTCTCTGCTGGAAATTAAAAGGAAATAGGTAGTGATCACTGCTGGTGGTATGATCAGGACTGTCAGGCACAAAAACTTGGTGTGATCTTTCTGGAAAGCATTTTGGCAATGTTTTATTTTGTGTTTATTTTTTAAAGATTTTAATTAATTAATTTGACAGAGAGGGGTGGAGAGCACAAGCAGGGGGAGCAGCAGAGGGAGAAGCAGGCTCCCTGCTGAGCAGGGTGCCCTATGTGGGGCTTGATCCCAAGACCCTGGGATCATGACCTGAGCTGAAGGCAGACTCCTAACCGACTGAGGCACCCAGGTGCCCTAGCAATATTTTATTTTTTTTTAATTTTTTTTTAAATATTTTATTTATTTGACAGAGATAGAGACAGCCAGCAAGAGAGGGAACACAAGCAGGGGGAGTGGGAGAGGAAGAAGCAGGCTCATAGCGGAGGAGCCTGACGTGGGGCTCGATCCCATAACGCCAGGATCACGCCCTGAGCCAAAGGCAGACGCTTAACCGCTGTGCCACCCAGGCGCCCCCCTAGCAATATTTTAAGAGACATAAAATCCTTTGTCAGCCTATAGGAATCTATGTGGAACAAGAAATAAAGAAGAGGACCAAGATTGTATACAAAGATGTTAACTATAGTGATGTATATAAAAAATAAACAATCTAAATGTTTTAACCTTAGGGGAATGGTTGCTTTATGGAAACGTATGGAGTCATTTAAAAAGGATGTTTTTTGGAGAATTCTTGACATGGGAAAGTACACACAAAATAAAATTAAGTATGAGAAGAAAGCAGAATATAGAACTATAAACAGCATGATTACAGTTATTTTAAAATATATATGGGGGGCACCTGGGTGGCTCAGTCATTAACCGTCTGCCTTCGGCTCAGGGCGTGATCCCAGAGTCCTGGGATCGAGCCCCACATCAGGCTCCTCTGCTGGGAGCCTGCTTCTTCCTCTCCCACTCCCCTTGCGTGTGTTCCCTCTCTTGCTGGCTGTCTCTGTTTGTGTCAAATAAATAAATAAAATCTTAAAAATAAAAAAATAGATGTGGGAAAAAGTAAAAGAAACATGCCAAAGTGCTGTTTGTATTTATCTCTGCGTTGTAGAATTTTGAGTGAAAAATTTTTTTCTTGAGCTTTCCACAACGATTTTACTATTTTTTTTTTAACAAAAGGCTTTAGTTTAGTTTAGTTTAGTTTAGTTTTTTGGCTGTATGGTTGTATTATATTTGGTGTTTATTATAAACACATGAAGGAAAAATTGAACTAAAAGCAAGAAATTAGTCATAGTGAGATCTGTTGGACTCTAGTACCTTTGAAGGTTAAGGCAGTCACCCTTTCTTAGAACAATAATTGAATTAATTATTAGCGGCATTACCAGTTAATAGCAACAGTATACTTCTCGTGTACCAGGAAACTGCTGAGTGTTCCCTGTATCTTTGCAATAATCCTCTGAGATAGGTAGTATTTCATTTTGTAGCTGGGAAACTGAGGCTTCCAGAGGGGACTTACCCAAGGTCGTGCAGCTAGTAGGTTCCTGAGCCAGCGTGGTTCAGAGCCTTGGCTCTATACTGATTCCTGCAGTGTGCTTTTACACTTTATAGAATTGAGTGCACCCCAGAAATGAGAACTAAAGTCTTTGTGGTCCATAGCATAGCTGACCCCTCAGTTCTCTCTTAGCAAGGTGCCCCCCGCATGCTTTTTTTAAGACAGAGAATCCATTAGTATATTACTTTGTCTTCTTCTTTGTCAAAATCAAGAATGGATATGCCATTAGTTATATCTTCCCTTTTATGAACCAAAATTCTTTTTTTTTTTTTAAAAGATTTTATTTATTTATTTGACAGAGATAGAGACAGCCAGTGAGAGAGGAAACACAAGCAGGGGTAGTGGGAGAGGAAGAAGCAGGCTCCCAGCAGAGGAGCCCGACGTGGGGCTCCATCCCATAACGCTGGGATCACGCCCTGAGCCGAAGGCAGACGCTTAACCGCTGTGCCACGCAGGCGCCCCCCAAAATTCTTTTAAGATGTAAATGATTTAGGGCTATTAAGCATAGAAGGGAACAAACCTGTACTTTGTAGCTCCAGAGGATAGAGATCCAGGGAGACAAGTTTTATTTTTCCTTTTTCCTCTCCATTCAACCAATATTTGGGTGTCTGCACTGTTGAGACTACTAGTTGTACAGAATGTGCCTCCTCATCCCTCAGAGAGTTTATATGCCGTTTATTAAAACAAAAGCAGTTCTTCCCTTACAGGTAACACAAGGAGCACCCTTTTTCGGTACCAGAAAGTAAAAAATTTAGAAGGCCAGTGGCCTGTTTTTTTTTTTTTTTTTTCCTGATCTTATCTTAAAGAATTAGGTGTGACCAAACATTTCAACACAAGAAGACGTTGATTTGGAAGATAAATCTCATCTTATTACGAGAAAGAACTTTAAAAAAAAAATTATTTGAGAGAGAGAGAGCATGAGTGCATGCACATACGAACAGGGGAAGATGCAGAGGGGGAGGGAGAAGCAGGGAGCCCTACGCAGGGCTTAGTCCTAGGCTGGAATCATGACCTGAGCCAAAGGCAGACACTTAACCGACTGAGCCACCTCGGCGCCCTGAGAAAGAACTTTATAACAACATTGTCCAAGTTCATGTTTTATCTTGAATAAGGAATAATTTGGAGATTTAAAATTTTACCTTATTTGTTTTTATTGTTGTTAATTAACAGAACATTCGCATGGCGCGCGCTTGCACACACACATATACACGCACACACACACACTCATTTATGTACTGGTCATTCTTTCATGAGGGAGAATACCAGAAGACCTGATGTTCAATTGAAATGTGAGGGGATTTACATTCAGACATCGGGAAGAGATTGCAAAATACCTTTGGAAGTGCCATAGGATTTTTTTGTTTTGTTCTCCTATTTATTCTGTGAACCCACCACATTTATCCTAGAACATGTTAGTAGGGACACAGTGTTTATTGAGTTAAAGGTAATGCATTTTAGAGAGAAACCAGGAAAAAAAAAGTCTCTGCAGTCTTTGATTCTTGGGATTCCTCAAGCCTTGTAAAGAATCCTTTCTGCCATCAGTTTTCATTTTGCTTCTTTTTTTTTTTTTTTTTTTTTTAAAGTTTTTTTTNAAAGATTTTATTCATTTATTTGACAGAGACAGCCAGCAAGAGAGGGAACACAAGCAGGGGTAGTGGAAGAGGGAGAAGCAGGCTCCCAGCAGAGGAGCCGGATGTGGCTCGATCCCAGAACGCTGGGATCACGCCCTGAGCCGAAGGCAGACGCTTAACGACTGCGCCACCCAGGCGCCCCTTCATTTTGCTTCTTAACCAACTTTGTTACCTTGGACAAGTCATTTATTTTAACTTAAATTCTTGTCCATAACATGAGACTTAATACCTACTCTGCCTTTTGTGTTGTAATTCTAGATTTTTTTTGAGCACCAAATGCCAAGAATGAATGTGGAAGCCCGGTAAGGTTGGAAGGCCTTTCAATTTTCTGGGAGAATGAAAGAGAACAATTTGGTTAATGGAAGTGTTTAGGTAACCCGCATACTAGAGCTCTACAAAGGCAGAGCAGCGCATGCTATTGATGTGTTATCTTGTAACTTGCCCCCAGGAGGCAGTCAGTTTTAGGGTCTTATCAGTAAGTGTCTCACACATCTAAATGTTATAGGTCATAGGCCAAATAGCAGTGGTTGAGGTCTGTTTGCTTTCACAGTGTTAGGACTGAGGCCTCAGGTACTCTCACCAAGGCACATGGGCCTCCCTTCGAGTCCCAGTCTTACTACCTCTTCCCAGCTCTGCGCTCTTAGACAAGACACTTAAACTTTAGTGCCTCAGGCACCTCATCTATAAAAAGGGGAATATAGTAGTGTCTGCTCCCAGAGTCATTGCAATTAAAACAGGTGGTATATTTAAGAAGCTTAAAATAATGCCTGGGGGGCGCCTGGGTAGCACAGCGGTTAAGCGTCTGCCTTCGGCTCAGGGCGTGATCCCGGCGTTCTGGGCTCGAGCCCCACATCAGGCTCCTCCACTATGAGCTTGCTTCTTCCTCTCCCACTCCCCCTGCTTGTGTTCCCTCTCTCGCTGGCTGTCTGTATCTCTGTCTAATAAATAAATAAAATCTTTAAAAAAAATAATGCCTGGGTCATGGTAAATGCTGTGTAAATGTCATTATTGGTGTAGTGGTTCCTGGACTTGGCTTTTATAGACCATGAATATGGTACTGGGAAAACACAGACAAATTTACCAATTTGTAGTTTTGCCAAGGAGGGCATTAAAAAAAAAAAGAGAGAAATTCTTCTTGCTATTCTTTTATAAAAAATAGGATCCATTATCAGAATAAAAGGTAGCCCTTCTCAAGGTTGTTGGCAACCATATATAGACATCTGTTAGGTATATATTTCTAGATCTCATTTTTACGTAGACTAGGGAAAACTTTGCCACAGGCCAGCACCAATAATGTGTGGGTAGGTGTTTAGACAGACATGTATTCATATCCCACTCCTCTGTTATTCTGTCACCTTAAACAAGCTGTTTGACTTTCCTGAGCCTTCCCTGAGTTTTCTTATGTGTAAAATAGAGATACTAATATCTGCTTCACTGGGTTGTTGTGAGAAACTGAGGTAATGAATGAAATGTTTGACTTGTAGTAAGTGCTAAATTGATAGGGATTGTTATTCTCAAATGGGAAGCTAAGTATTCATTGGGAGCCAGTTAAGTGAAATCCATAGTACTTCGTCCATTGGGAAATCCAAGAGGTTAGGTATTGTGCTTGATTGCAGAAGTCTCTTTCAAGGTATCCTTCTCTGCATCCTTTCCTCTCTTGTTTATTCTCTTAACTAGTCGCTAAACAAAAACCTGACTGTTGCATTCCCTTGCTTAGAGACCTTTAGTGCTTTTCTGTAGCCTTGTAAAGTGCCTGACTTGTCATGGGTGCCTATTAATGCCTGAATGAAGGATAGAATATTCTAGCTATGCAGACCAGAGGGATTTTTGGAAAAAATTGAACATTGATATGCCAAGTCAGTATATCAGGGGTCCACAGCTAAATCCTACAGCTTGCTGAAGTTCTAGCAGCTGGCCCCCATGGCTTTGGGCATTTTAATAGCCCATAGGACTGTTGGTTGGAAGGACGTGGTTGGAAGGTGTCTACAAAGCTTGCTCAACCTGGAACGGATTGGACTTTTCAGACTGCCCCTCCTCCTCACATGACAGTCAGCACAACATCCCACTTCCCTGTGAGCTCACTCCTAGGGAAATCCTTTTCCTTTCCACCAAGTGAAGCTAGGTCCTCAGAGACTCCTGCAATAATAAGTCAATGCTTCCTTAGTCCTTTCCATACACCAGGCATTGTTTTATGCGCTTTACATGTAGTAACTCAAGGAATCTGTATAATAGCCCTCAGAAATAGGTACTCTCTTTGTATCCGTTTATATGGATGAGGAAACTGAGGCAGCACATGCCAGGTAGTGAGACCAGAGGGTTACACCTCCTCCCACCCACCGGCAAAGGACCAAATTGTTATACAACTCTCTACTGGGTTGGTTTTGTGTGTTGCTTTCTCTCTCTCTGTGGAGTTAATCACCTTCGATTCACATATTGACCTCAATTATTGGGAAATGTTTCTCCCAGGGAAAGGTATTTTTGGATGAGCATAGTGCGTTCTTTGGTTTGTCCCCTTGATCCTTAGTTTAGCTTACCTGTTAAAGATTTCCAGAATGATCTGGCAGTGAATTCCAGTTCTGTTTTCCCTCCTTTTTAGTGAGGTCCTAATTGGACTTCATCTTCTGTTTTTCTTATTGTAGGGTATTTTCATCTAAGTTTATCTCAGCAAAATATAAATTAAAGCCTATCACCCAATTCATTTTTATAATGCCTCCTTGAAGTATTTTGCTTTTGGGTTTTGGGGAATTGCCTTGGAAATTTTGGTATTGCATGATTCAGGGAAGGGCCAGTGTCATGTGCTGTCTGTCACCAGCCAGCCCGGAATGCTCACATGAATACCCATTTCAAATATATATGTATCTTTCCAGAAACCTTCCCCAGACCCTCCCTCTCTATTTCCTAGGTCTGAATTAGCATTAAGGCTTCTTTGTAGATCAGCCCTGTCTAATAGAATTTCTGCACCGTTCTTTTTGTTTCTACTTGAAATGTAGCTAGTGGGACTGGAAACTGAATTTTTTAAAAAGGATTTAATTTATTTATTTGACAGAGAGATACAGAGCACAAGTAGGCAGCATGGGAGGGAAAGGGAGAAGCAGACTCCCCGCTGAGCAGAGAGCCCCACACAGGGTTCCATCCCAGTACCCTGAGATCACGACCTGAGCTGAAGGTAGACGCTTAACTGACTGAGCCACCCAAGGGCCCCGAGAAACTGAATTTTATATATTACTTAATTTTTTAAAAAGATTTTATTTGAGAGAGTGTGCGTGTATGTTTGGGTTTGGGTGTGTGCATGCACAAGTCAGGGAAAGGGGCAGAGGGAGAAGTAGACTCCCTGCTGAACAGGGAGCCTGAGAGGGGCTCCAGCCCAGGACCCTGGGATCATGCGTGACCTGAGCTGAAGGTAGATGGTTAACCGACTGAGTCACCCAGGCGCCCCTAAATATTATTTAATTTTGAAGAAACTTTAGATAGCCACAGTATTGGGGAGTACAGATCTAGACTATATGCTCTACAGGATAGAGTTTGTTTGTTTTTCTTGTTTCTCCTAACTCTGGCATAGGACCATGCTCCTTGATGTATTTGAATGTTTGACAGGTAGCCCTCAATGGCTGAAATAATAAGGAAAGTTAAAATGTTCCTTAAATTCTGCCTTCCAGGGATAACCATTGTTAACAATTGTGTTTTAATTGTAGAGAAAAATTGCCAGTTTTCATTGATATTGCAGTGATTTCATTTTTTTTAAGTGTATTATTTATTTATTTATTTAAAGATTTTATTTATTTATTTGACAGAGAGAGACAGCCAGCGAGAGAGGGAACACAAGCAGGAGGAGTGGGAGAGGAAGAAGCAGGCTCATAGCGGAGGAGCCTGATGTGGGTCTTGATCCCATAATGCCGGGATCACGCCCTGAGCCGAAGGCAGATGCTTAACCGCTGTGCCACCCAGGCGCCCCAATATTGCAGTGATTTCTGCACAGGATTCGTCTTCGATTCTAGAAATCAACTTTTTTTTTAAAGGTTATTTATTTATTTTAGTAATCACTGCACCCAGTGTGGGGCTCGAGCTCATGACCCCGAGAACAAGAGTCACATGCTCTTCTGACTGAGCCAGCTAGCGCCCCTCTAGAAATGAACATTAATCAAGGGTGTTGCAGGTTTGGGAATTTTAGGAGATGGAGGTTTAGAACGCAGGTCATAAATGTAACAGAAACAAGTATGACTAATTTTGGTCAAGTGTCTTTATAAAGACTGTTGTGACATAATGGAATTCTGTCCTAATGCTTAGAGTTCTTAGTGAAAATCTAGGAAAGAGGATGAATCATCCTCCTTTCCTCTTCCATAGCCTAGATTATTTTGCCAGCATTTTGCTTTGAGGATGAGTTGGGCGTTCAGGGGATTTTGGCTTGATTCTTTGGGGTGGTTGGGGTGTTGGAGAAAAGAAATTAAAGGGATTTATTACTTTCTGGCAAGTTCGAGGAAGCAGAAATGGGTTTGCTTGAATTTTTTTTTCCGTAGTGGAAGCAGCACCTTAAGCCAAGTTCTTGTTGTTAATGTGTGTGTGTGTGTGTGTGTGTGTGTGTGTGTGTATAAGTGTGCATGCATCTTTCCAATGTAAAGATGTCATTGATTTTATTTTTTGTTAAATTTCCTTTAATCCCTAACAGTTTTCCCTATTTTAGATCATCTGAATTGGTAACTTCCATTCTGTTCTGAGATGATGTGTTTTACCTTCCGAGTGGGCTGGTGATGTTGGGGGATGAGGAGCAGAGATGGGAGAGAGGGATGATAATGATAAATCTGTGGTGCTTGGAGGTAAAGGAAGGAATTTTTAAGTCTTTGAGTTAAGTGGAATGTGGGAATCTTGGATTGGATCCTGGAACAGAAAAGAGAATTGATGGAAAAACTGGTAAAATACCAATAAAGTCTATGGTTTAGTTTTTGTACCAAAGATAATTTCTTTGTTTTGACACATGTACCTTGGTTATGTTAATATTTGGGGCAGCTGGTGAATGGGCTATAGGAACTCTGTAATAATCTGCAACTTTTCTGTAAATTTAAAGTCATTCCAAAATAAGTTGTTGTTGTTTTGTTTCGTGTGTGTAGGTTTGTTTTTTTAAGCCAAGAGGAGCAAGAGTATTTGAGGGCTGTGACTTTAGGAAGGGAGAAGCATACATAAATTTGTTTATATAAGGGCCCTCCAGGAGCTCTCCCTGTCTCTGTCCACTTTCTTCCTTAAATTCAGTGTTCCAGCCATGTTGAGTGACTGTAGCTCTCCCAGGGATCCATGCTTCTGGGCCCTTTTCATATACTGTTTCCTTTTATCTAGGGTGTTCTGCTACCCCCATCCCCAACCAAACCAAACAAACAAAAACTTAACTAATTTCTTTTAATTCTTTAGATCTGGCTTAGATTTTATTCCTCTCAGAAAGCCTTCCCTGACTGGCCCTCAGTGGTCAGGCCTTGTCTGAGTTTGCCACTGATGTGGTACTTACTACTCTGTGATCGAACTGCCTGTTTTCTTTTCTCTTTCTCCAGCTATATCTTAAGCACCTTGAAAGTAGAGGCTGTGCTTTTCATTATTTTATCTCTAAGCATATAACCCATGGGGCCCCTGGGTGGCTGTTTCAGTTAAGTGTCCAACTCTTGATTTCGGCCCAGGGTCCTGAGCCCCATGTTGGATTCCATGCTGGGCGTGGAGCCTGCTTAAGATTCTCCGCCCACCCCCCACCCCCAAAGGCATATAACCCAGGAATCTAAGCATCCTTGATGCTCAGGAGATGTTTCTTAAATAAACAGCTCCATAGGAGGGGCGCCTGGCTGGCTCAATCAGGGCAGTATGAGACTCTTGATCTCAGGGTTATGAGTTTGAGCCCCATATTGGGTATAAAGATTACTTTTAAAAAAATCTTTTAAAAAAAATAGCTCCACAAGAAGCAGGACTCCTCACATCTTCTCAGGCTCCACTGGCAGTTTTGCTTATGCTTTTAAAGGAATGGTGGCTGTAGTTTGCTGTAAACTGGCATATAAGCCATAGATGGCCAAACCCCTGTGTAAAGAAGACTACAGAGATGAGAAAACACATTTTTTTTTACAGGCTTATTCTTGTATTTCTTGTATATCAAGCTCCAGGGGTCTATTTTAGATAATTATTTAAAAATCTGCTAGTTATATAGCATATCTTTTCCTGTACTATGTGAATTTATCTCATTTTATCCTAAGAGATAATGTGTAAGTTGTTTTAAATCTTTTCTTTAATAAACCAATCAACAATTAATTACCTAGAATGTGTACAACCCTAGGTGGAATACATAATACTATCAAATATGGCCCCTGCTTTTGAATTTCTTACATTCTCGTTGGGAGAACTAGAACATCCTCACCCCGCGGTTTGTTACTGTGGCTGAATAACAAGACTCAGGTTGCAAGAGGAGTAGGGGCCTTTGTGGTGGGTGGTAAGATGTTGGAAGTGGCAAAGCCATCACCTCTATCTTCAATTTCCCTTCATGTCAGTATGACCTCTAAAAAAACAAAATGGCTGGTGAATTTGTATTGCCTCTAGTTAGATGCGGCTAGAAATGCGGGTTCTAAGCAGAGGCTATGAACTGAGGGTCTGTGATCCTTAAGGGATTGGCTTGAGGGAGTGTCCGTGACGCTCTCAAGAGTATGTGGTGCATGTTGGTTCTGTTTATTTTTTGTGGGGAAAGGATCTGTAGCTTTCATTAAATTGTCAAAGGAATCCATGACCCAAAAAAGATTAGAACCACTGATTTAGAGTAACACTGAGACCCATGGCCTCATTTTGTCTTCCTTTTATTTCACCGTTTTAGATTGGGCACTGCATGTTGTTTTTCTGTGATACTTACTTGGAGGAGTCCTTGCTGCAAGTAATTGTACTGTTGAATATCTAAGGGAGAATTGTGTAATTCTTTCTTGGGGGAAGCTTGGTATTGTGGCTCTTAAGCTTTCATTTGTTCTCTTATTATTTAATAAAAAAATCTTCATATTTAAAATAATAATCACTGCTTTGCTAGGTCCAAGTAGCTGAGCAGTGGTCACATAAAGATGAGGATGACTAGGTCCTGGCCGTAAATAAATAGGTTTTTGGTGATACACAATGTAAGTACTCAGAAATGGTAGTTAGTAGTCTTATGGGAACAACTGTCATCTGTCATGTTGTATCATGGCTAAGTCTTAGAGGATGTACGGGATAGAAACACAGGAAAAAGATTATTTATTTGAACTTTATATTTTAGTGAAATTTTACTGTTTACTTATCTCATTACCTCTTTGGTGTGTTGCAAAACTTTGCATGTGAGGGTGTAACAGATTAGTGCTTAGGGCCACTGCCAAGCTGGAGAGGTCCATTTGGAAACAATGAAGCCCAAGCTGTGACACATGTGTTCACATGGAACTCTTTTCAAGACTGTTGGCACTGTTCACCCAACTCTGGTCAAGAGTATAGGGTTCTCTTTTTCCTAGTCACTTAGCAAGTATTTTTTGGGCACCCAGAGGGTGTGTAATTCTGGACTGGACCCTTGGACTTCACTGTTTACTTACTAGGAGTTGGCAGTATCTTTTGATCTGTCCCACTAATCAATATGGTGACAAGGTCACCTCTGCTGGGAGTCCGTATAGCTGGGCTTTGAAAGTCAAAATGCCAGAGTTCCAAACCCAGCTGTGGCATTTTCCAGCTAGGTTGCCTTGAGTCAGGTCAGGGTTGACCCCTCTGAGCTTCGGTTTCCTTACGTGTAAACAGGAATATAACTCTTTGGTGCCTATAGGACTTTCACATTATATACTACATGTCCATTGCTTTGCAGAGGGCCTGTCATACAGTAGAGCCCAATAGATGGCAGTTGTATTGTTACTAGTGGGCAAAGACTATAAATCTTGGAGAAATTCCCTCATTTTATTTATTCACTGACTGTGTCACTCAGAAGAAAGAGAATTCTACTTATGTGAATGGGAAAATTGGGTACTCCTAATTAGTAGTAGAAATAGTAACTGAGTCTTTTTTTTGTTTGTTTTTTTGCCTGTGCTATACTTTTTGCTAGCGCAAAGGTTCTTAATTTGGGGTTCCTGAATTTTTTGCATAAGTGCATTTTTCTGAGGGAGAGGGTCCAAATTTTCATCAGATTGTCAAAGGGATCCTAACTGGTAAAAGATTACATGGTTAATTGACCCATTGGGTGGGTGTAGAGCCACAGTTGGTACCCTTGATCCTGAAATTGTCCATCATAATAAGATACTGCCGAGAAAACTTTTCCAAATAAAAAGAACATAATAAGGATATAGAGTGAATACTCCAAGTCTTTTGTGTGCTCTCCCCCCCTTTGGCAAAGAGGACACGTGGGACCAGTAGGAAACAGAGGCGTCAGGAGGGAGTGAGAAACTGCTTGTGGAATGAAATGGCAGTTTCTTGTCCTCAAGTTAGTTCTTTCCACAGGTTGATTCTAGATCACTTGGCTTCCTCATCCTGTACCGTGTTTTCCAGTCAGATACACCACTTGCTTTCTCCTGAACACACACATTCAGGTTCTGTCAGCTCACGTTGGTCCCTCTGCTGAGACTGTCCCTTCTCCCATAATTTGCAGGTCCAGGTCTCCTTCCTGATACTGCCTATCTTAATTATCATCAACCTGTAAGTCCTGTAGAGCACTGACGCTCCTTTATCTTTATCTTCCATGGGCACTGTCCTTTGTACAGAGTAAGCACTGCCTGTATGCGTACTATAGGGGCATATTATTATACATAATAAAGGGTTGTGGAACAAAAGTGAAGACTGATGCATAAGAAGGAACTCAGTGCCTGCTTACAGGAGGAAAATGGTATAGGTTAAATTTATTGAAAACATAAAAAATGATGAGATGCCGGTTTAAGTGCTGAGCTCCTGAGAGAGATTTTGGGGAACCCTTTTATAACCTCAGTGACAGCCTGGTTAGGGGGAAGAACCCACCCCTACGTAGAATAGGAGTGTGGGGAAGAGGTGGCTAGCATTATGGCCCTGGCTGTGCTATAGTACTTCTGGACTGGGGTTATCTTCTCTGCAAAGTGGATTGGACTTTTTTTTTTTTTTTAAGATTTTATTTTTAAGTAATCTCTCTACCCAACGTGGGGCTCTAACTGAAAACCCTGAGATCAAGAGTCACATACTTCCACCAACTGAGCCAGCCAGGCTCCCCCAGATTGGACTTTTTGAACATGTGATAGAGGTGTTGATGAGCATTTACCCCGTACCAGGTACTCTTCTGGGTCCCGAGAATACAATACAACTGGACAAGAACCCCTACTTCTATTCTAGTGCAATGTATTGGGTGGGATGTTAGTCCCTTCACCAACATGAAAATTCTGTGATCTGGACAGTGGGCACCAGTCTCTGCTTGGGATTGCTGTGAGGATTAAATGAGAAAGCACTTTGAAGATTAACAAGTGCTTTTCTCTTATTTATTATGAGTACTGCCCCCACCCTACCTTTGACCTATAATTGAAACAGATTAAAAATATTTAAAATGTGTGACAAGGTTACTGCCGGCATTTTTACATTATCCAATCCCCAGCGAGGTTTCCATAGCATATTGTAAGCAAGTTAGCGTAGGGAGATTGGGTGGAAGCTTTTTGCACCAGTAGAGGAGTGTGATCCGGGGGTTTAGGTGGATTCAGGGACTTAATTCCTTCCATTGTAAGTGAATCCCTTCAACAGGATTGGGATATAGATTTGTAATACCGTCTTCACCAACTGAGAATGTATGAGGAGAGCATATTTACTTACAAATATTTTTGCAGTGTTTCTGTATTGGGTTTGTTTCTGCCTTTCCACTGAGTTCTTCTAGTTTTTAAAAATATTTCAGATTGGCTATTAAATTCTTATATACAATTTCACATTGGAGACTGCATGTTGGGAAAAACCAAAGTTATCTACTGATTTGGGCTTTTTTTTAATCATAAAGTCAGGATGCAGTTGTTTCCATATGCTTCCACTTTTAATTAGGCTGAGGATTTTTTTTTAATTAAAAATTTTTTTAGAAGTTTTCTTTTTCTTTTTTCTTTTAAGTAAGCTCAACGTGGGGCTTGAACTCACGACCCCAAGATCAAGAGTCTCATGCTCTACCGACTGAACCAGACAGGCCTGCCAGGTTGAGTGTTTTTCGATACAACTCCCTTGCCCTTCAGATTTGTCCCCAGCACCCTCAAAACAAAGAGCAAATGATGCAATTAGGATGCAATCCATTGCCCGTGGGTTTCAAGGAAAGTTATTTCCACACAGCTCAGAAGCTCATGGACAAAGTCAGGCTTCCTTTTAGATTTGGCGAATTTGTCAAAAATGACCTGCTGAGGGGGCGCCTGGGTGGCACAGCGGTTAAGCGTCTGCCTTCGGCTCAGGGCGTGATCCCGGCGTTATGGGATCGAGCCCCACATCAGGCTCCTCCACTGTGAGCCTGCTTCTTCCTCTCCCACTCCCCCTGCTTGTGTTCCCTCTCTCGCTGGCTGTCTCTGTCTCTGTCAAATAAATAAATAAAATCTTTAAAAAAAAAAAATGACCTGCTGAAATGAGATTCTTACCTTGAGGTTAGAGATTTTGAGAGTGAAATAGTGATGTGAAATTTCTAAGGCAGCTTTGATTTATGAATAAAATGTCAATTCTGATTCATTCTTTGAGTTATTATCATTTTTTCTTTGAAATTTTAAATGGACTTGACTTTGTTTACACTGTATCCTGGTGTTTTTCACTTTTAGTGAAAGAAAAGTCAGGGAGAGGTCTTTTCCCACTGTGTGCTGCATCACATTTTACTCTTCTGTTTTGTGAGTTCTTGAGATTGAGATAAAAGAGGTGCATTTTCACCTACTCACTGATGTTTAGTATAGGCATTTTAATTCCTTTAGGGGCGCCTGGGTGGCTCAGCCAGTTAGGTGTCTGCCTTCGGCTCAGGTCATGGTCCTGGGGTCCTGGGGTTGAGCCCTGTGTTGGGCTCTCTTCACAGTGGTGGAACCTGCTTCTCCCTCTCCCTATGCCTGCAGCTCCCCCTGCTTGTGCTCTCTGCTCTGTCAAATAAATAAAATATTAAAAATAAAATTGAGACTGATTTTCTTCCCATGGTATTTAATTTTATGATTGTCCTTATGAGGGGCCAGCCCTCACAGGATTTATATGAACATTGCCATCTGATCAGTATGAAAGAAATAGTTTTTCTGGAACTTTGAAAGAGTGTTTCCAGAATAGTGAAGTCACATAATTTCTTCTTTGGTGATTTTTCAGGTGTACTTTCTGTGTGAGTAGAAATGCATTTTTGCAACGGGGTGAGGAAGAAAACGAAGTTAAGTTTAAGGGCAAAAACTTACCTTGTCTTGTCCCTTCCGTGGTTTGAGAAATAAAGAAAGGTGCAAGTTAGTGTTTTCTCACAATTTAATGTTGAGACCACTAAAGCTATATTGATTCTTAATTGCAGATTATACTGAAGTTTAAAGACAACCATTTTCCATTAAGTGTCACTTTGGAAATGGTCTTTGTGTTTCAGACTATGGCAGACATTCTGTTTCTCTTGTGAGTCTTGGGTGACATCACTGTTCCCCTTGAGGAGACAGCATATTGAATCCTTCTGACCATGGGTGAGGCATGTAATCTTTAGGTCTCAGTGTTCTTATCTAGGGAATGAAGGGGGTACCTATCCTTCCCAAGGATTTCACAAGTTGTAAGGCAAGGTATATACTAGGACTTTGAGATGCATAAAGTACTTACACATCATTGTGGGGAGTATATTATTAAAGTTTACCTCTGGGTAAAGAAGAGCCTACCCCTCCTCACAGTGGAAAGCTCTGCTAATAGAGCAAGTGGATTCTAGCACTTGTAGCTTTGATTTTTCTTGAGAAAACTCAAGCTGCACAGCTGTTTTTGTCCATCCTGTCTTTGCAGCAGTGCAGTGTTGGGGTTAAGCCGGGTGTGCAGGCTTCAGAAGCAGGCAGCAAGGGTCACACGAAACTGGGTGATCTAGAATGAGTCATTTCACCTTTCTGAGCCTGTTTTCTCATCTGTAAAATAAGGGTTGTAATAGTACCTGCTGCGTTGGATTATTGTGAAAAATGAAATGAAACCACATGCATATTGTTTAGTGCTGTGCCTGGCTAGTGACTATTTGCTGGTATAAAAGAGATGAGAAAACTGGTGGTGTCTGTGCGCGCGCGCGTGTGTGTGTATGTGTGTGTGTGTTTGTAAAGCCAGTTCTAGGGCATCTTCTGTTCCTTCCCCTTCCCCACGTACTGTGCCGGGAGAAAACTTCACACTGGTATACCCCTCCTGCTCTGACTGGCCTTTTATTTTTCACCTGCCCCCAAGATGGCCCTCAGGAGATGGCAAATAAGCAATGAACCAGAGCCCCGCATTGTGAAGAAGCATTGGCTTAAGTATCGAATAATATGATTGTCTGTGGTAATTGATAGATTTGTTTTCATATATTCTGATTTTTTGAAAGCTGATTATCTATGAAGCATTCAGTAAATCCCATTTTACCAGAACTTTTTGTTTGCCAGTCTCTGAAAGGAATTTATTATGCCTAATACTTTGAAAATGCTTGTATTGTGTTGTAGGGTATGGTTTGTTATGGTAAGGTTGTTCAAAGTAATAACGGAATGGGCTGGAAATGTTCAAGTATTTATCTCTTAGGCATGTTGGTGAATGAAGTATGAAAATGACAACAGCTGATGGCTCAGTTCTGGAAATCTGTGAAAGTCAAGCTGCTTTTATGCTCTTGATGGGGTTTATATCTTTTCTAAGGTTTCCATTTCATGAAACATTTTTTTGTTAATGGAAAGCTGGAGCAGCAGATGATGTGATGGAGGTCCGTAGGTATGGTTTTAATAGTCATTAGCCTCCGGACTTAGCAGTTTTTATTTAACCTTTAAAAAAGTTTACACCTTCCAATACCACTTCTCCTTATCTTGGTTTAATATAATATCGGCAAATGAATTTAAGATAAGACTTAAGAGATGTCTACATCAGCCCCAGATTGACTCAGTTATTCATCCTTCTGAGAAAGGTAAATGTATTCTGGGCAGTTTTATGTAATGGGGTTTTCAGGCTAGATCTTCAAACAAAAGAACGGAGGCCTTCATCAGAAGTATATAGCTAGACTTTATAGGTTCTGGGGTGGCTTTGTCAAGGAGGAGGTGAAAATCCCCTGTCCTGTGTGTCTCCCCCTCCTTATTGGCTGCATTTGAGGACTGATAAAGTTTCAGAATTTTTTTGTTCAGGGCTTTGGTTGAGATTTGTTTTCAAGTTGCTTTTTAGAACTAGACTGGCTGACTGCCTGGCCTTCATCCCCCAATCTCCATGAATTCCAAAGCTTTATAGCAGTTATCAGTCAGGTACCACATACCTAAGAAGGACCTCCTGTGTGTGAGGTGCTGGGGAGACAGAAGGAAATGCTTGGAAGGGTTCTTCCTATTCTGTAGAAACTCGCTTAGTCAAAGAGAGATGCAGTATCGACTTCCTTCTGAAAAAACATACAGCTAAACTATAGTATAAATATATAGCTGAATGTACAGCCAAACTAGCATCTTAATCTTTAGCACTCAAAAAGTACGTTGTGATATACCAAGGGAGATATGTTGTAGGATTTCGTTGTGGGATTTTTTTCTTAATCAATAGTCTTCTTTTGCCATTTTTTATTTCCTTTTCCATCATAGTTGATGCGGCTGTTTTTATTTCCTCATCATCTGCTGTTGTCAGTTATTGTCCAATCAGGAAAGTGAAAACTCCACTCTAGATACTTCAAGCAGAGTGGAATTTAAACGCAAGGGGTTTATTCCAGAGGTGTTGGAAGGGCAGGAAGAGCAAAAGGAGGAAAAGAGGGGGGGTGTGGAGAAGCAAAAGGGAGAAGGGGATTGTTACCCAGAGATCAGGAAGCTGGCTGCCTTTGGGCCTGGAGCGCCGGAGTCTAGAGCTGCTGACTTGCTGCTGCTGTTGGAGCCATGTTGCTGCAGTTCAGCAGGAACCCAAGAGCGAGCACCCACCGACGGTGCCAGAACCTGTGGTGTGTGCAGTTGCCTGCAGTCCTCCACAGTTGCTTTGCTGTTGCAGACAGACCAGAAGCAGGAAAAGAGTGTTGTATCCCTCTTCCTGCCATCCAGTCTCTAGCCTTTGGCAGAACCTAAGTGAAAGCCAGCTGGCAAAGGAGTCTGGGAAATGCAGTTTGCAGGCTTTCAGTTCTGGTGATACAGAGAAGAGTATATGAAGTACAAGTGTGGCCAAATGAATGCTATGACTGCTTGGGGATGATGAATTTATCATAGTGGGGATGGGCAGAGAAGGCATTATTTTAAACTTAACATTCAGAAAGGGGGGAAGTATAATGGTATTCCAGATAAGGGGTAGCCGGTGTAGAGGTTTGGAAACAGGAATGTGCAAGGCACGTTCAGGGAACAGTTGATCTGGAGTATGGAGTTCTGGTTGAGGAACAGTTGGAAAAAAGATTGAAAAGGTAGGTCGGAGTCAAATTGGGGTAGAAATGTTGCGACAAAAACTGTATTAAAAAAATTTTTTTAAAAGATTTTATTTATTTGACAGAGACAGTGAGAGAGGGAACACAAGCAAGGGGGGTGGGAGAGGGGGAAGTAGGCTTCCCATTGAGCAGGGAGCCCGTCGCAGCGCTTGATCGCTTGATCCCAGGACCCTGGGGTCAGGACCTGAGCTGAAGGCAGACACTTAACGACTGAGCCACCCAGGCGCTCCTGTATTAATATCAACACAGAGCACAGTACACACTGCTTGGACCTGGGAGACACCAGTGAGGAAACTCCCCATAGTCCCGGCTTTGCAAGAAAAGGGCACAACCAAGGCTGTGGTAGTGAAGTTGGAGGGGAACAGTCCATCCGAGATAAGCTTTTAACTAGCATAACTGTCAGTGGGTTGGGGCACACTGTGGAGTAAATAATGAATTCTGGTTTTCTGCATAATTTTAATGTCTTGATTACTTTTTATCTTTGAAGGTCCTTGCTCTCACTTTTTATGCTTTTCCCTCTTTCTGGGATGATGCCTTGGTAAGACACATGTTGTTATTAGGATATCTCTTGAAGTAGCACTAAATGCACTTTGATCATAAACTGTACTAGTAAATTTGAAACCTGTGTAATGTCTGCAGGGGCCTTGATAACTTGAGGTGACACTTTTATTACTTGGGGGACACCTTTTTGGGTTTTGTTTGGTTGGGGGTTTTTTGTTTGTTTTGGGTTTTTTGGGGGGGGGTGCTTTTTTCTTTAGACACTGACTCACTTACCCATTTAGCAGTGATTATCGAGCCAGGTACTAGGTTCAGTGCTGAGGTTGGGTAGAGAGCAGAGTAAATAAGACATTAGATCCTCATCTCCTTGGAGTTAACAAGAAACACATGAAAAGAAGACTATTACTTGGCCATGGAGCCTTTGTGGCTGTGTTTACTCTGCTTGGAACAATCTTCTTCCAGATTCCCACAGTATTAACTCTCTCACTTTTTTGTTTTCTGATTGTCTGTTTCCCCTTGCTAGAGTGTGAGCAAGGATCTTTGTCTCTTGTTCATTGCTGTATCCCCAGTATGTAGGGCAGTGCCTGGCACAATAATAGGTAATTTACAAGACCAGTAATTTTTTGTTGAATGGTGAATGAGAACGAATGAATGGGTCATCTGGGAAACTGAAGGAAGGCCACAGTCTAGTGAGAAAAAGGTAGAATGGTGGAGATGAGATCCCATTTTGGGATGTATAAGAATTTGGGGTTTTAGTAGAAGGGCACAGGGGAGCTCTGAGGGATTATAAGCAGGGAATTGAGGAGATAGATCTGTACTTTAAAAAGATAATTTGTTCTACAGAGTAAAGATTGAAGAAAGCAAGCATAGATGTGGGAAGGAGCATTTGAGGCTGTGGGGATCCAGGTGATCTAGCTTCCCTGGCAGCAGATATATTCTCTCTCAGCTGTTGAATTTGAGTGTCTGTTCCAAGGGTAGGGATTGATTGTTATCAGTCTGATTATAATTGTGTGCACTTAGGTTATCATTAGCCCCAAGAGACCTACCTGTCTCCTTGAAGAACATCATTGTGCAGTGATCCTGCTGACGGATGAAAGCTGTCAAGATAACTTGGCTGTGAGATGCCATTTAACTAGTTTGTATCTGTGTGTGCCTCCCTGCCACCCCCTGCAAGATTTAATGACCTAGTTAGGGAGAAAGTCCAGGCCTCTTGGCTTCTCTCCAAGTGTTCTACCACTAAAATGTTAATATTACCTTTCTCAGAATTCTTCTGAATCATTTGCTGGCACTATAAGTGGCTTTTTAAACTTTGATTTTGCCACTTTTCAAACTGTTTGTACTAGTACTTTTCACTGTAGGAATTTGAGTTGCTTTGGTTACTTGAAGAAGGCCTTTTCACTTGCCTTTGTTTTTTAAAATGGGAGTAGCCTATGATAGGAATGTTACTGCCTCTTGACATGTTAGTTGGCAAAGTTGTAGAGGCAGCCCTTAATAAAGGTCACTTTGGAAGAGTATTAGTTGGTTACTTACCATTCTTGGCATTCTTGTGGAATGATACAGGTTTATGGCCTTTTTATTAAGTTCTTAAAATCGAATGGTCTTTAATTAGAAGCAAGCACATATAAAACTTAGTGACTCCAGACAACACTGGCCTTACTGTATTAGATTAGAGAGTGAGGTTTGCACCCGTAGGAATATGGGTTTTGGAGGGGGAATGGAGAATAGGTGTGAGAAGTCTGTATCGAGCTCATTCCATTTCCATCCATGCCATCTGTTTGTTGCAACTTTAACAGCGTGGAATGTGGACGTACAGCTTTCAAGCTCAGTTGCCTTTTGATTGCTCCTGACTAGGCTTTCACCTCTCATGATTTAACTAGTTGAATTGGGGTTTCTGTTACATAGTATGAAAAGTGGAGTCAGTAGCCTAAGTTTTGAACTCATGTAATTATAAGACTTGACAAGCCATGATACATAGGTTTTAATCACTGTCTTTGAAATGGTTCACTCCAATATATTAAACGAGACAGTGGAGGAATATATAAACTCAAGGACTGATAAGATAACACAAAACAACCCTCCCCTTTCCAAAAAAAAAAAAAAAAAAACCCCCCCCCTTCCAAAAAAAAAAAAAAAAAAAAAAAAGCAGCAGCAGTGAGAGAACCCGCACCTTATCGTGTATGGTTCTTCACTGGGCAGAAGGGCTCAGGAAAGTGTGTATAATCTCTTCATCCAGATGTACCTGAGGATGTCCCTGATGGAGAAGACTGAAAAGAAGGGGTGGTGGTTTGGATAGAGCACTTTGGTGCAAATAAGTTCTATACGTTTACAGGCTGACACCGGCACTCTTGAGGGGATTTGATTGCCAGAGGTATTGCCCTTGTATGGATGGCAAAATTAAGCCCCTTTACACTGTGGGTTCTCTGAATAGAAAGTCAAAATAACAGAGGGCTGTGGGAGCAGGGGATTGGTCTGAGGAGTTGGGAAGATGTGCACAGAAGTGAAGGAGCTGACTTGAGTCATGTTCCTTCATCACCACATCTCTTCCTCCTGCAAACAGTGGTAGTCACATTAGCCAGGTGATAAAAATTTTCATTTAAGATTTTAACATAGTCGATGCCGTGGGTAGTCAAAATCAGTCTGCTGATAAGGTTTTATAATGGTGGGGTACTTCTCTATTCCATTCTTTCTAATGTGAATTAGAAATCGGGCCTAGCTATTTGTTGTACTTTGATTTTAAGACTTTTCAAAAGAATGTACCTGCGGTATGTTCCCAGGACCATGTGTGGTGACCTGGGGAGTGGGAGGCGAGGTGATTGAGGGAGACACTTCGTGGGTTTATGTTGGGATGAATAGGGCAGGCATTCTGTGCATATGTAACTGAGAGAGGTATGCTATTACCCAATATGAGTGTATTTTTGAGAATTTTAACTCAGAGACTTGGTTTTCTGAACAGCGGCCAAATACATGAGGTCAAGGTGATTTCCTCTAGTAGGACAGCTGTCATGGAAGAGTAGGCTGGGCCTGTTTTCCTTCTTAAGTCTGAGGGCTAAAGTAGTGATAAGAGGTGACTCATTGATCTTCTCGAAAATTACTGGCTAAGGACTTTCAAGGAATGGTGGTTGATAAGGAGGAACTAGTTACTATTCTGGTCTATTATCTAAGGGAAAATCATGAAGCTAGCATTTTATAGAAAATGCTGTTTATTAAATTCCCTAGATGATCACAAGTGTTTTCTTAGTTATTTTTGGACTCCCCAACAGGACATGTTACTTTTGTGATTTTGAAATTTATCTTGAAGTAATGGGTGGTAGATAGGTACTATATAGAACATGTAGCAGAAGCTCCTGAAAATGTGCATATGGGGAGGGCGGAGATGGCAGCTGTAATGCATGGTACTGGCTGAATGTTATTCCTTGTTGTCCCTTTCCCGTTTTGATTTGAGGATCTTGATTAATCTTACCGGCCAAGAGTGGTATGTAGAAACCACTCTGGGGTAGGGTTTGGGGGTGGGAGGGAGGCCTTGCTTATTAGCACACAGGCCTGACAGCAGCTTCTGTGACTGACTTCCTTTCTCCTCAGCTTCCGCATCTGTCACCTGAAAGGGTTGGCTGCCAGCTTCCCCCAGCTCTGCCTTCAAGGGGCTTTCATTTGGAGAAACAGATCAGTTCATCTAGAAGTCCTTTTGTTGTTAATCCCCAAGAAGAATCTTAGGAATTTTTTTCAAATGGGCCAGTTTTCTTCAGATTTTGCTGCTTATTTATCTGCCCTTTCCCTTTGGCAGACTCCCTTGACAGGGAGACACAGGGTCATTGGTTTAAGTATGGGAAGGAAATTATGGCCTTGAGCACAGTCAGAAAGAATCTGGCTCTCAGGCGCTTCCTGTGAGCCACCACTAAATTACAAAGACTGGGCCCTGACAAGGCTTTTCAAAGGGGCATCTTACACCACCACTGTGTCAGCGTTTCCATCGTGAGCAGTTGTTTTTCACAGTGCTTATTATGACCAGGTTTGAAGTGGCCTTTACACGGGAAGCATTTACCCACTAGAGTGGGGGTAAAACAGCAGACAGAGTATGGAGGAAGAGTGAGGGTGTATGGATTGCTCTCAGAATTCCCCCTTTTCAACCCAGACCTCACCATGCCATTCTTGCCCGGAATCCTGGGGCTTCCTCAGGATGAAGTCCAGACTCTTCTTAGTGTGACAGTGCCCTCGACAGATTTGCCCCCAGCCTCCCCCGCCGTACATGCCTTATGTCCTCCATTCTTATGTCTTCTGGCCAGGACAGCATAATACAGTGGGAAGAGAGGACCTAGGGGGCAGAGGGGTAGGAGACCCGGGTTGTGGACCGGACTCCCTCTCTCACTAAGTTGTTTCTTTTTTCTTGATCTCAGTAGTCACTAATCTGGATGAGTTTCCTGAATGAGAGGAAGAGAAGAAAGGGTTTGGGGGACAGATCAGGAGTCTCTTTTTGACTCTCTTATCTCTTGGCCAAATCTTGGGAATCAGACCGCCAAGTGCCTGATCATTAAATGACTTTAAGAATCAAGAAGTTTTTTGAGCTTTTATAAAAGCCCATAGAACTTAAAAAGACATTTTTTTTTTTTAATGTGGGATCCCAACATATAAAACAGGTCAAATTGAGTTGCTCTGTTTTAAGGCTGAAAGGTCTGATGTGTCACCTGTTCAGCCTTCCCCATAGTCCTGAAGAACTGCCAGTTACACCCGGGGGCCCCCCAGGGTGCTGCTTCCCCACATTTCTTCTGACTTGCTCCAGTGAGGATTAGAGTCACCTGTTTGACATGATCCCAGGCAGAGGCCTAGTGTAGAAGGGAGAGTGTATTGCAGTGGTTGCTCATAGTGGTTGAGAGAGGGCCGTGTTCAAATCCCAGCTCTATTTGCTAGTTCAGTGTATTTGTGCTTCTTCATTTCTCTGATTTGTATGTTTTGTATGTATGTTATGTGTGTATTTATGATTTGTGTGCTTTTAAAAAACTGTAGAGAAAAGTATATAAAGCATGCACAGTAGGAACAATTATGAAGTGACTACCCTGAGCAACCCAAGTCAAGAAATAGAAGCTCTACTTTTTCTACCGTATCGCCTTAAGTAGCCTCAAAGTAGGCACCTCAAGTATACTTTTCAAATATTGAGGGGATAAATATTTGAATAGGAAATAATATTTTCCTTAATAACTTTTTGTTATTAAGTACCTACATGTAACATCTTTTCATTCAGAAAATCCAGTTTGTTTAACACATATTAACTCAAATGTTCATCTCTTCTAGAAGACAAGGATAAACACCTCAATTTAGCAGATTTTCAAATACAATTAATGGAGCTTAGGGCACAGTTTTGTGCTGATTCCAGGCTCTTTTGGATGTTCTTTCTTGTGTTTTTGGTTTTTTTTTTTCATCTTTCTCAGACCCCTTTTTTTTTTTAACCTTCATTTGAAATAAGGCAAGTGTATAAGTAAATGTGGAAACCAGAAAGTGGAAAAGATGGATAGCAGTATTGATTTTGCTAGTGTGAGTTCTTTAACCTTTGGATCCAAATTGTGTGTTATTAAAATTTGATGGATTTAGAAGTTGGTTTTGTTTCTTCTGTTTCTTTGTGAACACTGTCCTTAGCTTCAATACGGGTGCCTTAGGTAAAATAAAACCATTCTTTTTAAAAAAGTTTATGCATGTGGCATGACTTTTACTACTTACAGTAGCCTGTTTTAGGACTGACAGTTTATAGAATAATGCAAATGAGGCGTGAGGAATAATTAGAAATGATGGCCTGAAATCCTCATGTCATCTTAGAATGCCATCAGGGGAATAGAATAGTGAGGCTTACTGTGGACTTGAAAATAAGCTGACCTATTTTCCCCAATTGACAGAAATGCCTGTTTCTTCAGCACTGTCCTCTGTTTGCAAGGCACATTTGGCTGGACAGTGCCTCCACTCTTGCGTATCCAGAGAAATGTTTATGGAGAACATTGTTTTAAAAAAATTTTCTGCTGAGAAGTTTAAAAAAAAAAACAAAAACCAAACCCAGAACACCTGAATAGATCATAAGTGCTCAGAAGCAACTGATGAAATAATTTTACAGGTTTTCTTTACCATTTCAAAAACAGTATAAAATTGAGTTCAATACCAGGAAATTCAAAGGTAAGACTTGGCTGTCTTTTTGTTTCTTCATTTGGTAAGAATCTCTGCTGACCTTATTAATGATAAATAGGCTGTGATCCTGAGGCTTATTGGAGTGCATTGGCCTTGGTTTTGCATTTCCTTTGGCTTGGATTATTTTTACAGCTTATCAGAAATCCTGTTTCATTGTTGTTGTTTTTCTTAGTATAGGTAACCCAGAGAAATCATGCTGCATCAGTGAGAAGATTTCTCAGCCTTTGGTTTTTGTCTTTGTTTATAGTTGCTTTGATCAGATAGCTTGATTAGAACTCCAGAGCTACCTGGTAGAAACCTGCTGAGGATAAAGTTTAAGGAAGTGCTTTTGCTGAAAGCAGCCCCCTTCATTCACCAGGGGAATCTGATTTCATCCTGTGAATAACTTGGCTTAGAAGTTTTATTTCTTTGGGACCTGCTTGTAGAGTTCTGCACACCTCAAAGCATGAGAACTGTGTCAGGATGAAAAATGGGCTGCTTCCTTTATTCAGCATGGGCCGGCTAGGATGGTAAGGAACCAGCATAGTTCTGGTTTTTTTTACCCTGGAATTCAGAGGTGCCTTTACCAGGGCTTGGGGAGAAAATGAATCCAGAGGAACAGGAAGAGACATTGCAAAAATTACGAATGGAATGGCAGAGTATCTTTCATAGCTGCACTTTTAAAAGCTAACTTTAGGCCAGATTATTTTACAAACAGACATCTAAGATATCAGTCCTTTAAATTGGCTCTTGATTTTTTTCATTGGGCTCTTTGGAGAGTGCTGTCCATTGGGTTTACACAGGGTATAGCGAGAACTGAATGCCCATACATACCCAGTGTCCAAGAATAGCCCGTCTGTTGGATGAGATTACATGTTTCAAGACCAGATGGTTAAACACTTAAATCAGTCTTTCCAAAGATCCAGATGACCCATTTCAGAGATTTCCTGTACCCAGAGCCCTGGGGATGTAGTGAGATTCATTCCGAGGCTCTGAGGAAATCCTCCCTCCTACATTAAACAGAAGTAGGTGTGTGTAGCCTGTACTAGTGGGAGCAACCTCCAGTGCTATTCTGGGCAAATATTTGCTCTTTGCTTCCTTTATAAATCTCTCTTTTTCTGTCCCCTTCCCCATTTTATTATTTGAATTTGCATTGGACCGAATAGAAATAGAATTTGCCATATTCAAATGGAGTTTTCTTTTATGTTAGATGTTAGTTTGCTGGATGAGGAGTTAAAGTAGTGGTGTTACCAACAGTAAATAACATCGGTGGGATCAAAGATAGTGGTCATGCTAGATTCTTGCAAGTGAAAATACAGTCTGCTTATAGTTTGAGCCTGTCTGTCCCTCTGGTTTTCTACCTCCCATGCATGAAAATTATTCCAGTCTGTCCTAGAACGTGTCCAGTGCTTTTCCATTTTGGCCACCATTATTCTTGCCCTTTCTCATCTTTACAACACCTGGGTTGTCTCCAAGCCCTGCCAATCTTCTGGGTACCAATTCAAATTTCACTTCTGCTCTGATACCTTCCCTTAGCCACCCTAGATCTGAATGATCTCCTCTTCCTTTCTCTGGAAATCAGGGAATGGTCTATGCCCTTGATTGTCTTGTGGCTTAGTTTGTCTTTTTTTCTAAGTAAAAATATTGTATCTGAGGTAAATGATAAGATTCTCATCAGCAAGGATAGTGCTCCGTTTCTTCTTTGTTTCTTTGCATTGTCTTAACTCTATAAATAAGTGATTTGCACCAACCAAGAGTTGGATGCTCAGAGCGACTGGGTGGCTCAGTTGGTTAAGTGTCTGCCTTGGGCTCAGGTCTTGTTTCCGGGGTCCTGGGATTGAGCCCCACGTCAGGCTCCCTGCTCGGCGGGGAGTCTGCTTCTCCTTCTGCCCCCCTCCCCCTGCTAGTGCTCTCTATCTCGAATAAATAAAAATCTTAAGGAAAAAAAAAAAGTTGGATGCTCAACTGACTGAGCCTCTCAGGTGCCCCTATAAGTGTGTACTCTTTAATTCCCATCCCCTATTTCTGCTATCCCCCACCCACTTCCTCTCTGGTAACCATCAGTTCATTCTCTAGTTAAGAGTCTGTTTCCTTGTTTTGTCTCTCTCTCTCTCTCTGTCTTTTATTTCCTTTGCTCTTTCATTTCTTAAATACCACATATGAGCGAGATCATATGGTATTTGTCTTTCTCTGACTTATTTTGCTTAGCATTATACTCTAGCTCTATCCATGTTGTTGCAAATGGCAAGATTTCATTCTTTTTTATGGCTGAGTAATATTCCATTGTATATATACCACTCATCTATATATACCATTCATCTATTGATGGACGATTGGACTGTTTCCATAATTTTGTTGTTGTAAATAAGACTGTGATAAACATAGGGGTGCCTGTAGCCCTTGAATTAGTGTTTTTGTATTTTTCGGATAAATATCCAATAGTGTGATTCCTGGATTATTGGATAGTTTTCTATGTTTAATTTTTTTTTTAAGATTTCATTTATTTATTTGACAGAGAGACAGCCAGCGAGAGAGGGAACACAAGCAGGGGGAGTGGGAGAGGAAGAAGCAGGCTCCCAGTGGAGCAGGGAGCCCGATGCAGGGCTTGATCCCAGAACCCTGGGATTACGCCCTGAGCCGAATGCAGACACTTAACACCTGGGCGACCCAGGCGCCCCTATGTTTAGTTTTTTGAGGAACCTCAGTACGGTTTTCCACAATGGCTGCACCAATTTTGCATTCCCACCAACAGTGTAAGAGGGTTCCTTTTTCTCCGCATCCTCACCAACACTTGTTGTTTCTTGTGTTTTTGATTTTAGCCATTCTAACACGTGTGAGGTGATATCTCATTGTAGTTTTGAAAGACTATCTTGTTCAAATTCAGTGGTTCAGTAGACCATAGATCTGTGTTTTCTTCTTACTGGAGCTTTTATGTTTCATCTTTCCTGGTTTGGAAAAATCTATTCATCCTTCCTGGTTTGGAAAAATCTATTCATCTAGAAAATTCTCCTTTTGGAGTCTCTTACAGGGAAAAGTTTCCCATGGGGCGCCTGGGTGGCACAGCGGTTAAGCGTCTGCCTTCGGCTCAGGGCGTGATCCCGGCGTTATGGGATCGAGCCCCACGTCAGGCTCCTCTGCTGTGAGCCTGCTTCTTCCTCTCCCACTCCCCCTGCTTGTGTTCCCTCTCTCGCTGGCTGTCTCTATCTCTGTCAAATAAATAAATAAAATCTTTAAAAAAAAAAAAAAGTTTCCCAGTTATATCCTCTCCTTTTGCTCTTCCTCTCTCTTGTGGATAGGAATCTTATCGTGTATTTTCTTAATGCAAACATTTTAACCAGCTGCTGATTGTAATTCATAGCTTTGAAAACTCATTCAGAAATTTAAGGTGTTGAGAAGTGTAAGGTATTATGGAGGTTTAGAAAATGCTCTTTGCTTTGTTAGTTACAGTGCATATTTCCATTCTCTTCTCATATTGGGATTAAGAAAAATTAGGGGAACAAGTATTTTACTTCCTTTTTGCTAGCAGCTCCGTGTGAAATTATTTCCTTATTTTATTATTATATAATATTGTAGTATTGCTAGTTTGGCAGTATTCTGTACATGGGTTTTTTGTTTGTTTGTTTTTTAAAGATTTTATTTATTTATTTGACAGAGAGAGACAGCCAGCGAGAGAGGAAACACAAGCAGGGGGAGTGTGAGAGGAAGAAGCAGGCTCATAGCAGAGGAGCCTGACGTGGGGCTCGATCCCAGAACGCAAGGATCACGCCCTGAGCCGAAGGCAGACGCTTAACGACTGAGCCACCCAGGCGCCCCTGTACATGGTTGTTTGAAACTAAATGTGTTTTCAGAATTTGTTGACTATTCTCAGAGGTAGAGATAATAGTTTGGGTTATGGATAATAGTGGTGGATCTGTGTCTTACGGGACATTCCAGATCACAGAGCCCAGAAACATTTCCTCTTGGGAGTGTGGGGGTGGGGTGGGAGGGTGAGATACATTGATGGAGCTGTTGACAGTATGAACTTTAGCAGTCGTAGTAATGCTGGATCACAGTGGCGTTTCTGTGTCCTATGAAATGTGTACTATCTTGGGAATGTTGGTACTTCTTGCCCAGGGTTTTGTAGAGGTGTTAAAAAAGAAAACATCCTCCTGCCTTCCAGTTGAGCCAGTCTTTGGGGAGCTGGTGTGGTTGGTTAAGCAGATCAAATAAACAACTCCGGAAGCCTGGTGACAGGTTTTGAAAAAGCTCTCAGTTTTTGGCATTATGTTGTAGTAAGTGCAGCATATATTTTGTAACAAAGAACTGAAGGTATTCCTGAAGTATTTTCCTTTCTGAAGGAGTTCACTTGTGTAAAACTACTAAATGTTGGGGTTTATTTTTTCTAATAAAACAAGCTCTGTAAAGCTCGAAGGTGAAAGTAGTTACTGTTTAAAGAATCCTTTCTCCCCCTCCACTGTAACTCTTCAGTTTTAAAAGGATTAATATTGGCAGATTATCAGAATGGACATTCACATTTTGCTGTTTGAGTAGCTTGGTTGCCCACTAAGAGCACCGGTTCCTGTCAGATTTAAACTAAAGATACCACAGAGTCTTAGACATGCCTTGTCTTCTACTTTCTCTTTCTTTGTGGCCTTAAGATCATTAAATTTAGTGACTCAGCTAATTTTTTTTTTTATCCACCTCTTAGAAAAGTTGAACGTGTTTGTGACCAAGCACTTAGGGTTATTTCCTTTAAACCAAGTGTTTGCAGTGTTTTTAGATTTATAACAGTCTTTGTTTACCGTGTAATTCAGTCCAATTGAGGAACTAGTAAAACTGCATTATCCAGACATCAAAGACAGGCATGTAAGAAGAGTGTACTTATACCACGGAACCGATTAGGTTTCTAACAAGTGGAAAGTTACCAGGTGTCCCCAAATTAACCATTCCCATGCCAGCTAATTCTCATTTTTTGGTACCTTTTTAAGTTTAGTCGATTAGCATTCTGTGTTTAAAAATATCAGTTGCTCTGTTCTTGAGAGTTGAGAGTGTTGCTTTCTTCTCTTCAGCATCCTTCAGACTGCTGAGACTTTGACTTGAATGGGCTACCCAGAATACTGTGCATTTAGAAAACTTGGGGGGGTGCTGGGTGGCTCAGTCAGTTAAGAGTCTGCTTTTGGCTCAGTTCATGATCGTGGGGTCCTGAGATTGAGCCCCACATCAGTCTCCCTGTTCAGTGGGGGGGAGGAGGTCTGTTTCTCCCTCTGCCCTCCCCTTGCTTATGTGTGCATGCACACTGTCTCTCTCTCTCAAATAAATAAAATCTTTTAAAATTTTTTCAAAAAATACTTTAAAAAACTGGGGAAACAGCAGGTTGAGTGCAGAATACATTTTAGCATAGTTCAAAGTTTAGCTGGTATCTTTATTTCTTGATTTTGAAGAATAGGTTGGTGTTTTGTTTTCCTGAGATTTCCGTGAAGAGGTAGATTATTCAACCCACTTTGCAGAGAAGAGGTGGGACAATTTGCCAGCTGTGTGCAGCAGTCACTGAAAGTGGGGACCTGTGTCACATAGTTGCATTTCAAGATCGGTCAAATAGGTGGCCTTGAGTCCTGCCAGACCCTGGGTTGGGGAATTGATAGAGAAGGGCTCTGTTGTGGGAGCACCCTTGTCTTAAACTTCTGTCAGCATTCCTATCTGAGGCTCTGTTAAACCTGAGTCTCCTCAGGGGCTGAAACAAAATGGTGTATGTGTGCTACAAGTAATGTGCTAAAGCACTTTGATTTTATACAAATCTTTGCCATTGGGGTATTTCAAAGGATGTGTGTAGGGGCTCCTGGGTGGCGCAGTCGTTAGGCGTCTGCCTTCGGCTCAGGGCGTGATCCCAGCGTTCTGGGATCGAGCCCCACATCAGGCTCCTCCGCTGGGAGCCTGCTTCTTCCTCTCCCACTCCCCCTGCTTGTGTTCCCTCTCGCTGGCTGTCTCTGTCAAATAAATAAATAAAATCTTTAAAAAACAAAACAAAAAAAACAAAGGATGTGTGTAAGCATCTTAAAATTTTACCTAAGTAAGCAATCAAGTCTGGAACTTGGCTTCTTGAGGAGCACGCCATCAGATTATCTGGAGGCTATTGCTTATAATCATTGAGATTTCTCTTTTGAAAATGGTCAATTTTTACATAACATCTAGCCACATTTTGTTTCCATAGAGGGTTTGGTTTTCTGGGTTATCAAAAGAAAGATATGGATGTTTGGGAAAGGTCTGTGACCTTTTGAGGTTATCAAAGGGGACAACTTTCTTCTTCCATTCATCTCCCTGTCTTCTTAGAATAATGTGTGGAGGGTCTGACGTCCTCTGGCGTTTCTTAGGAGAGAGGCTCACAAAAACATATTAAGGTTGTGGAAATTTTGGGTTCCTACCAGGCATGACTGAGATTCAAAAGAAAATTGTTCTCTTTATTTTGAATTCTCAGTTATCTCAGGAGACTGTTCATTTGGCTACAGGTTCGGCAATTACATGGTCATATTTGCACGTGAGTAGACGGCAGTGCAGTATAAACAGTAGTTGCCAGAAGACCACGTATGTAGAGATAGCCAAAGCCTAGATATTTCACTTGTGTCAACCAGGAAGTTGCTAAGACATTGTAAGACATTATCATAACATTTCATTACTTCAGTCCTTTAAACTTTAGGTCCTTTGTATTATTTTTTATCTTTATTTTATTTTATTTGAGATAGAGAGCGAGCAAGAGAGAGAAAGAGAGAGAGAGAACGAGAAGGGGGAGGGGTAGAGGCAGAGGGAGAAGCAGACTTCCTACAGAGCAGGGAGCCCAAAGGACTCCCTGGGAGTGTGACCTGAGCGGAAGGCAGGAACTTAACCAACTGAGCCACCCAGGTGCCCCAAACTTTAGGTCCTTTAAGGTGCCACTTTTCAGCCACATTCTGTGGTTCCCTTAGTCTTTGGGAGAGAATCCAAACTCTTTGAAAGTGGCTTAATCTGATCTCTATGTACATGCCAACACATCTCACCCACCTCTGCCCCTCACACACTTGAGAGACCATGCTTTCTTCTGCAGAGAGGAGTCTCCATGTTTCCTTCCCCTACTAAAGGTTTCTCCTGAGATGAAACTTCCTCCGGTAAGGCTTTCCTCAATCAGAAGGCTGGATTTGGGGACTCTTTTAATATGCTCTCATCGATATCCACTTACTCATTCCTTCAGTTAATATTTGTGTCAAGCTGAGGATACAGAAGAAACTAAGAAGGGGTGGGCTTTGTCTTCACAGAGCTTAGTTCTAGTCAGGGAAACTACTCCATACTCACACCTTTTAAAAAAGCTTTTTTGTTTGGAAATAATCACAAATTTATAGAAAGTTGCAAAAATTAAAATAGCATAAAGGAGGACCTTGTCCAGATTTACCTATTGTTAACTTTTTACCTCATTTGCATTCTTTCTCTCAACATATATACAGGTTTTTTTCTGGACCAGTCACATACATTATGCCCCCTGTCCCCCATACTTCAGTGTGTATTTCATAAGAGTAGGGCTCTTTGCTCACATGGTAGTTATCAACTTCCTAAATTTGCATTAATAAAATACTTTTATCTAATACTCTGTTCACAGTCCAGTGTTGTTAATTGACTTAGTAATGTCCTGTATTTCTCATTCTGGTGCAGAATTCATTCTAGAGTCAGATAATTGCGTTTACTTATGATGTCTCTTTAGCTTCTTCTCTTGATCTGAAGTGTTTACATAGCCATTCTTTGTCTCTTATGACCATGATATTTTTTTGAAAAGTACAGAGGGTGCACTACTTCTCTGCCCCACCCCCCAATAGAATCTTGCTCATTTTTTGTTTATCTGTTGTTTCCTTATGATCAGGTTGAGGTAATGCATTCTAGGCCATCACACTGCATAGTAATGTATCTTCCATATCTGGAGGACCACAGTATCCTGTCCCTCTTTGGTGGTAATAAATTTTTTTTTTAAAGATTTTATTTATTTATTTGACAGAGAGAGACAGAGAGAGAGGGAACACAAGCAGGGGGAGTGGGAGAGGAAGAAGCAGGCTCCTAGCAGAGGAGCCTGATGTGGGGCTTGATCCCAGAACGCTGGGATCACGCCCTGAGCCGAAGGCAGATGCTTAACGACTGCGCCACCCAGGCGCCCCTGGTGGTGATTCATTACCCTCTGTGTTAACCCAGTTTCTCTTCTGTATACTTAGTGGGTTTTTTTGTTCCTCTTCCCTTTGCAACTAATAAGTATCAGGAGACACCTCAGTTCTGTGCACATATCCTGATTCTCATCAAAATCTCCCCCCAGACTTAGCATCAAGTGATGATTCTTTTCTGATCCAGTAGTATGAACTCAAGTTCCTGTATTGTGCAGTGGGTTGTAATTTCTTACTGTATTTAATTATTTTGGTGCTCAAATTGTGCCAGATTTGCCCAGTGGGAGCCCTTCTAACTGGCTCCTGTGTCTTTGTGAGGTGCCCTATCATTTTTTCTAGCACTTCTTTCCTTTCCTGAATAAAAGGATATTCTAGGCTCATCTTGTACCAACCCTGCTCTAGCCCTGGAATCAGCCACTTGTCCAAGGAGCACTCAAACCCTTGTTTTAGCACTCAGCTCACGGCTTACATATATGTCTTCCTCCGTTAGTTGTATTATACCTCCTGAGGGTGCAGAGATGTCAGTCTTACTCTTTTATCTTCACCCAGCATAAGGCCTGGCACATTTGATATTTTCTCTAAGAATTTGTTGAATTAAGAAAATTGGTTTTTGCTATAGTTCAGTGATTAAAATTGAGTTCCAAAATTACAGTGCTGATGGGTTTTCTTTTTCTCTCCCCTTTCTAGGAAGAAATGTTTACTATTTGGCGATGAGAAGCAGTGAAAACTGACCTCGTACTGGTATACAAACACTATGGGACCTGACAGTCTTGCTGCATGGGCAACCGGCCCCCACTAATAATGTGGGGACGCCATCAGGTCCACTGGAAAACACTAATCTGATCTTGGAAGTGGCTGATCGTGGCAGGATGTGTCGACGATGATGATGGCAAGAAAGCAAGATGTCCGCATTCCCACCTACAACATCAGTGTGGTGGGATTGTCTGGGACCGAGAAGGAGAAGGGCCAGTGTGGCATTGGGAAGTCTTGTCTGTGCAACCGCTTCGTGCGCCCAAGTGCTGATGAGTTTCACTTGGACCATACCTCTGTCCTCAGCACCAGTGACTTTGGTGGGCGAGTGGTCAATAACGACCACTTTCTCTATTGGGGAGAAGTTAGCCGTTCCCTGGAGGATTGTGTGGAATGTAAGATGCACATTGTGGAGCAGACGGAGTTCATTGATGATCAGACTTTTCAACCTCATCGAAGCACGGCCCTGCAGCCCTATATTAAGAGAGCTGCTGCAACCAAGCTCGCATCAGCTGAAAAACTCATGTACTTTTGCACTGACCAGCTGGGGCTGGAGCAGGACTTTGAGCAGAAACAAATGCCAGATGGAAAGCTGCTGATTGATGGTTTTCTTCTTGGTATTGACGTTAGCAGGGGCATGAATAGGAACTTTGATGACCAGCTCAAGTTTGTGTCCAATCTCTACAATCAGCTTGCAAAAACAAAAAAGCCCATAGTGGTGGTCCTGACTAAGTGTGATGAGGGTGTGGAGCGGTACATTAGAGATGCACATACTTTTGCCTTAAGCAAAAAGAACCTCCAGGTTGTGGAGACCTCAGCAAGATCCAATGTAAATGTGGACTTGGCTTTCAGCACCTTAGTGCAACTCATTGATAAAAGTCGGGGAAAGACGAAAATCATTCCTTATTTTGAGGCTCTCAAGCAGCAGAGTCAGCAGATAGCTACGGCAAAAGACAAGTATGAATGGCTGGTGAGTCGTATTGTGAAGAACCATAATGAGAACTGGCTGAGTGTCAGCCGAAAGATGCAGGCCTCTCCTGAGTACCAGGACTATGTCTATCTGGAAGGGACTCAGAAAGCCAAGAAGCTATTTCTGCAGCACATCCACCGCCTCAAGCACGAGCACATTGAGCGCAGGAGGAAGCTGTACCTGGCAGCCCTTCCGTTAGCTTTTGAAGCTCTTATACCCAATCTAGATGAAATAGACCACCTAAGCTGCATAAAAACCAAAAAGCTCTTGGAGACCAAGTCAGAATTCCTGAAGTGGTTTGTCGTGCTTGAAGAGACACCGTGGGATGCCACCAGCCACATTGACAACATGGAGAATGAACGGATTCCCTTTGACTTGATGGATACCGTCCCTGCCGAGCAGCTCTATGAGGCCCACTTAGAGAAGCTGCGGAATGAGAGGAAAAGAGCCGAGATGAGAAGGGCATTTAAAGAAAATCTGGAGACCTCCCCCTTCATAACTCCTGGAAAGCCTTGGGAAGAGGCCCGTAGTTTTATTATGAATGAAGATTTCTACCAGTGGCTGGAAGAATCTGTATACATGGATATTTATGGCAAACACCAAAAGCAAATTATAGACAAAGCAAAGGAAGAGTTTCAGGAGCTGCTTTTGGAATATTCAGAATTGTTTTATGAGCTGGAGCTGGATGCTAAGCCCAGCAAGGAGAAGATGGGTGTCATTCAGGATGTTCTGGGGGAGGAACAGCGATTTAAAGCATTACAGAAGCTCCAAGCGGAGCGTGATGCCCTTATCCTGAAGCACATTCATTTTGTGTATCACCCAACCAAGGAAACATGCCCTAGCTGCCCAGCTTGTGTGGATGCTAAGATAGAGCACTTGATTAGTTCTCGGTTTATCCGACCATCTGACCGGAATCAGAAAAATTCACTCTCTGACCCCAATATTGATAGGATCAACTTGGTTATCTTGGGCAAAGATGGCCTTGCACGTGAGTTGGCCAATGAGATTCGAGCTCTTTGTACAAATGATGACAAGTATGTGATAGATGGTAAAATGTATGAGCTTTCCCTAAGGCCAATAGAAGGGAATGTCAGGCTTCCTGTGAACTCTTTCCAGACGCCAACATTTCAGCCCCATGGCTGTCTCTGCCTTTACAATTCAAAGGAATCTCTGTCCTATGTGGTGGAGAGTATAGAGAAGAGTAGAGAGTCCACACTTGGCAGGCGAGATAATCATTTAGTCCATCTCCCCCTGACGTTAATCTTGGTTAACAAGAGAGGAGATACCAGTGGAGAGACCCTGCATAGCTTAATACAGCAAGGTCAGCAGATTGCCAGCAAACTGCAGTGTGTCTTTCTTGACCCTGCTTCTGCTGGCATCGGTTATGGACGCAACATTAATGAAAAGCAAATCAGTCAAGTTTTGAAAGGACTCCTGGACTCCAAGCGTAACTTAAACCTGGTCAGTTCTACTGCTAGCATCAAAGATCTGGCTGATGTTGACCTGAGAATTGTCATGTGTTTGATGTGTGGGGATCCTTTCAGTGCAGATGACATACTCTTTCCTGTCCTTCAGTCCCAAACCTGTAAGTCTTCCCATTGTGGAAGCAACAGCTCTGTTTTACTTGAACTACCAATCGGACTCCACAAGAGGCGCATTGAACTGTCTATTCTTTCATACCATTCCTCATTTAGCATCAGAAAAAGCCGGTTGGTCCATGGGTACATTGTTTTTTATTCAGCCAAACGTAAGGCCTCCTTGGCTATGTTACGTGCCTTTCTTTGTGAAGTGCAGGATATTATCCCCATTCAGCTGGTCGCGCTCACTGACGGCGCCGTAGATGTCCTGGACAATGACTTAAGTAGGGAACAGCTGAGTGAGGGGGAGGAGATTGCTCAAGAAATCGATGGAAGGTTCACAAGCATCCCCTGTAGCCAACCCCAGCATAAACTTGAGATCTTCCACCCATTTTTTAAAGATGTGGTGGATAAAAAGAACATAATTGAGGCTACTCATATGTACGATAACGCTGCCGAGGCCTGTAGCACCACGGAAGAGGTGTTTAACTCCCCCCGAGCGGGCTCTCCACTCTGCAACTCAAACCTGCAGGATTCGGAAGAGGATATTGAGCCCCCTTCTTACAGCTTGTTTCGAGAAGACACCTCACTGCCCTCTCTGTCCAAAGACCATTCTAAGCTCTCTATGGAATTGGAGGGAAATGATGGGCTGTCTTTCATCATGAGTAATTTTGAGAGTAAACTGAACAACAAAGTACCTCCACCAGTCAAACCAAAGCCTCCTGTCCATTTTGATATTACGAAGGGGGATCTGTCTTATTTAGACCAAGGCCATAGAGATGGACAGAGGAAGTCTGTGTCTTCTAGCACCTGGCTACCTCCAGATGGGTTCGATCCTTCTGATTATGCTGAACCCATGGATGCTGTGGTCAAGCCAAGGAATGAAGAAGAAAACATATACTCAGTGCCCCATGACAGCACCCAAGGCAAAATCATCACCATTCGGAATATCAACAAAGCCCAGTCCAATGGTAGTGGCAATGGCTCTGACAGTGAAATGGACACCAGCTCTCTGGAGCGAGGCCGCAAGGTCTCCATCGTGAGCAAGCCAGTGCTATATAGGACGAGATGCAGCCGGCTAGGGAGGTTTGCCAGTTACCGAACCAGCTTCAGTGTGGGGAGCGATGATGAGCTGGGGCCCATCCGGAAGAAAGAGGAGGATCAGGCATCTCAAGGTTACAAAGGGGACAATGCCGTCATTCCCTATGAGACAGACGAAGACCCAAGGAGGAGGAATATTCTTCGCAGTCTAAGGAGGAACACTAAGGTAAGACACGAGTTTAGGAATGAGTCACAGCAGTGGCTCACACAGTGTCTTGGTGAAAACTGATTGATGAAGATGATGATGGTGATTTTCAAGGACAGCTTATTCTGGTAAAAAAGAAATTGGTCTGTGTGTGTATTTACTCTCTGACTTAGCATAAAGTAAGCAGTGTCTCAGATTGCTACTACTGGCAGCTCACAAGTAGTACGGACCTTAGATAGGCAGCTTGAGTTTGACTTTTCTTTGTCCCAAACAATAGTTAGGTAATTACCAAAATGAGTAGATCGTGTAGAACTTGTCGGTATCCTGACAAGTAGCCAAGCCAGTGACGATATGCTTGCTCTTCATTTACGTAAACACCAGAATCTAAAATTGCATGCTTCAGTCTCCAGCTGCTAAACAAACATTTCACCCATGCTACTCGTAAAAGCTCCTCCTTCCCCTCAGTGACCCGTAAAGGTTGCTGCATTTTATCTTCTTTTTTTAATATTTTACTTATTTGAGAGAGAGAGCACACAAGCAGGGGGTTGGGAGTAGGGGCAGAGGGAGAGGGAGAAACAGACTCCCCCCTGATCAGGGAGCCCGATGCCGGGCTCTATCCCTGTACCCTGAGATCGTGACCTGAGTCAAAGGCAGACACTTAACTGACTAAGCCATGCAGGCGCCCCAGGTTGCTGCATTTTAGATGAGGAAAAATTGGATGATTATTTTGTTTGCACACAAATCAATGACAGGTCTTAGGTACATAAATGAAAAGTAAGAACCTTGCCACTCCGAGTTATAAACCTGTCCCATACACACGAAATAATAAACCTGTCCCATATTTGTAAAATTGGAGTGCCCTCTGGGTGCATTATTTTAAGTGAGATGCTGCTGCTATCAGTGAGGGCTTCAGATTTGATTTAGGGACCAAAGCGGGATGGGCAGAAAGTAAACTGCACATATTAACAGTGTCAGACCTGGGGCGCCTGGTTAGCGCAGTCGTTAGGCGGCTGCCTTCAGCTCAGGGCGTGATCCCAGTATTCCGGGATCGAGTCCCACATCGGGCTTCTCCACAGGGAGCCTGCTTCTTCCTCTCCCACTCCCCCTGCTTGTGTTCCCTCTCTCGCTGGGTGTCTATCTCTGTCAAATAAATAAATAAAAAATCTTTTAAAAAAAAACAAAACAGTGTCAGACCTGCCATCAGTTGTAGGGGAAACAGTCCCAAATGCAACAGCAGATAAAACCTCTTTATCTTGTGTAGAATCGCAGTGTACAGAGTAGAGTGTCCTGTCCCCTTAGGCTTTAGGCTTTGAGACAGAACAGGTATTTCTTCCCAACTTTTTTTTCCCCCCTATTTAGAGTAGAGGGAAATGCTCTGTTTTTCAGAGAAAGACATCTTGTGAGATCCGACAACAGGACCGTGTTACATGATAGCCCACAACCAGCCTTGGGATACACAGAATGATTTTTCTGCATTGAAAGCTTTTCCTCCTCTCCTGACCATGAAACAGCAGAGAACAAAGTGACTTGTCTGGTTTCAGGAAACTGTGGAAGAAAGCTTGCCAAAAGCTTGTGTTATTACAAGACATACCAAATCAGAAGGATCTGGAGTCCAAGCTGTTTTAAGAGTTGACGATTCTGTCGTAAAAGATCACCTGGAGGCTAGTTCTGGAGGTTAAGAGGGCCCTCGGAGATGGAGGAACATGGTGCCTGGCCCTCACAAGGAGAACATATCACTCTATGTTCCCTGATAGCATACACCGTGCTCCCCAATCACCATTGCCTGGAGCTTCCAGAATTTTCTTACCTGTGTGGTTTCAGAAAGGGCAGGGCGGTATCATGTGCTGTGTTCCCTCCCCGTCTGAACTGAACATTAGTAAATATCATGGGCTTTTGATTTCCCCTGGTTTTGTTTTTCCACTTGGACTCCTTCATCTGCCTTCAGTATTTTGTTCTTCAAGGGTTAGTAGTGGGCAGATCCACGGAAAACAGTTCTCATTTAGGAAGTCAGAAAGTAGCCTCACCTGCCTCCTAGTATTTCCTCAAAGCTCCTCTGTTTAACAATACTGGAATCCAAACATTTTGAACGTTTTGACTTTCTTCTCTTCCTCCTCCACTCCTGATGAAGACTGTTACCAGAATAGCTTATCTAAATGCTGACAGTCTTAATTTGTGGGGGTGTTTGCACACCTGGGAATTAGGATGGTGGCATAATAGCACACTGAATTATAACTAATTTTCTGGCTTCTAGCTACATTTTTAATACTTGTTGAAGATAATGCTTATTTTAAGACACATTCCCAAACAAGCCATGCTTTAAAGAGCACACACGGTAGGCTCAGCAGAAAACAGCTGGTGTCCATGTTTTTAAAGAGCCACTTCCTAACGTAGAATTTCCTTACACTGGGTGGCTGGGTCAGCACGCAAGAAGTGATCGACTTCCCGTCTGTTAGTTATGTGGGCCACACCTCTTCAAGTCAAATGAAAATGATACCTCTGGCCCGAGAGCAGTAGCGTGCCGGAGTCAGTTCAGGAGTATCCTTTGGAAAGTGTGAGTAAAAGGTGAAATTTTCCTGCCTTGGAAAATGGTGCTTTGAAATGAGTGTAGCTGCTTTGTCATCCTAATGCAGAGATAAGCAGAGCCTGTATTCTCTTCCCCATAGGGGCAAACCTCCTATTAAAATCGCTGCCTTAAGAAAGCAGACTGACACTTGTTTTACTGGAAAAGCAAGATACCATGGGGCAGAGAATGCCAAGGCAATCCCTACGTGGGGGATTTGGCCTTTGATTTTTACTGGCATGACAAAGCAATATAGTATTTATTTGAAGTGAGGGGAGAGCCAATTGGTAATGGAAAACACACTTAGTGCTTCCTACATGCCGGACACCACTGGGGAAATAGCACAGATCCTTCTTGCCCAGACTGGAGCTCCCGGTTGAGGTGGCAAGACCTATAGAACTACTGAAAATAAGTGGTGTGCCCAGGACTGTGTTGGGCAGAATGGAAATCCCAGGCCGGGGACCTGGGACAGTTAAGGAGCACAGTGTGTGGAGTGCTGAGCGGCTGGGGTTCTTGGAAGGGGTGGGGGGGTGCCGCTAAAGTCCAATCCCAGCTCCTCTGCCCCCTCACTGGGACTGGGGGCACGTGATTCACCACCATATCCCTTAGGGAAAAAGGGAGAACACAGCAGCACCTTCCTCATGGGGTGAGAATGGAGTGAGGTCATGCACATGAGACACCGAGCAGGCTGCATCCTGGACAGGTGTTAGGGGTTGCAGTGTTGTTATTTAATGAGACCTCGAAGAGTGAGGAGTGAGTAGGACTGAAGCCAGAGAGGTAAGGAAAGGCCTGAAGGTAAAAATGTGCGTGTTGTATTCAAGGAGAGGAGAGTGCTGGTCTGGTCTAGCTGAGGGCTTGGGGGACCAACATTGTTCCTCCCTTTTGTGTAAGTTTTAACCCTGTGTGTTACTTAGCTGCTTTCTCAGCACTTACCCTAGCAACAGCCCTAATAACAACAACAAAAAGCTATGCTCTGGGTACCAATGTGATGTGGAGAAAGAGAAATTGCCCGGCTCCCTTGGCTGATTTGCTAGATTAGCTCTTTACTGTAAAATTGGAGTTGGAGTGTGAGGGAATCGCTTTCATTTCTGTTAATGAAAGTGCAGACTGTAAAGCTGACTGTCATTCTGGGTCCTTTTCCCAGCTGAACCATTTAGCAAACCACCCTCATAGTGGGAGCCTTCCGCACTCAGCTGAATGAAATTGAAAATCTACGATTGCAGTGGGGCCCATGAATAGATGCTTTGTCTGTAAAGAGTTGTTGTTGCACATGGTCTCTGTCTCTCAGTACCATGCGTTTGCAAAGATGAGATCAGGACCGGCAGGGTCTTATTTTAAAACCAAAAAAACAGGCTGGGGAATCTTGCTCCACAAAATGTGCCTTTTGGGTAAGCTCGGATTGCTGAATTTAGTGTGACCACGGATTTAGAGAAGACATTATTGGCTATTCACCCTTCTGTCTGATGTGCCCTTATCTTTGTGTTTTAAAAAAAAAAAAAAGACAAAACAGAATGATAAAGAAAATCTTTCACTCACTGTAGCTACCACATGACAAGACAACCTATTGAAAAGCAAACCAATTCAATCACGCATTGTTTGGTCTATAAGGCACCAAGTAACCAGTTTGACAGTTTGTGTCTCTCCCTCACCGCCCCCCCCCCCCAGTGAATTGGCTTATTTCATTGGATTCAGTGAATCGGGTGGTTGTTGTGGCTTTGTGTGGACACAGCTCTCATTTTGTGAGGCCTAGAACGGAGTTAAAGTTTCTAGTGTGAATAAAAACCAGCTGGGGAATTGGACTGCTAGCTCCCCAGGGAGGGATGTTGCATTTTGACAGACAGGCTGAATGGTATGAAATATAAGCTCTTTGTAACCTGCTCAGGAAAGACTCAGTGTGTGCTTCAGAAAAGGCTAGTCCAACTCAATGAGCTGTAAGGCCAAATAAATACTGTGGTCTTAAAAATGGGGTGGGGGTGCCTACTTGACCTTGGATTTTCTGATTCCTGAAAGAATTATCTTTTCAAAGAAGTGCTTTTGCTCCAAAAGCATACGCTCATCCATTCATTTTTAGAAAGAAACATTCAATGCGCATGCGTTTAGTGAGCACCTGTGCACCTGGCTTCATGCTGAGTACCGTGTGTGTGGTGGTTGTGTTTACGGGATGGTGGATTTTAAACATGTGCTGACATGTGTTTGGATACTACTAGAGGTGCAGGGTACTAAGGCATTGTTGAGCAAGCGGTTTTAACTTCAGCCAGGATAGCTGGGAAAGGTCCTCAAGGAAACAGTTTCTGAACTGAGACTTACAGGGTGAGGAGGACAGAGGCAGTGAGTGAAGATGGAGGTTGGAGAGAACTCTTGAGAAAACAGTATGGAACGTGGAGCTGGGACGCGGGGCAGGGGGGACTTGAAAGAAACCTAGAGGGGCTACTGAGAGTGAGGGCTGCGAATACCACGGGAAGGGTCTCGTACTTCCCGCGGTGTACCGCATTCTTACTGCGTGCCAGGTCCAGTACCCAGCATTGTCCCGTTGCCACCGCTCATGTTAGTGTAGTTACTAAATAGAGGAGCAGAGATTTTTGAATTTGCTCTTCTGACTTTCACTTGCAGTGGGTTTCCAGAGCCCAGCCTGCAAGAAAGGTGGTGGTATTCAATAGACAGGCACACGTTTGGGCCACTCAGTCAATCTAGTTAATGTGTTCATTTCAGACAAAGGACTGTGATTATTATCTTAAAAAAAATCCATTTCCCCGCACTGCCCCCTAAGAATGGCCTGGTGCTGTTTCTGGCTTCAGAGTCTAGTTGACTAGAGGGTAAAAAGGCATGGAGACACTGAAATAGCAACTGGAACTTTGAGAAATTGTTTTGAACTGGTGTCACGCATTTTCTCAGTTTATTTTAAGCCTGAAGAGCGGCTGTAGTGTGTTTTTGGTGACAAACATAGACTATCTTTAACTATGGGCCTTAGCTTATAGCACACCTGTTCTTCAAAAAAAAAAAAAATTTACAATAGGCAACCCAAATCTATTTTTCAAAGAGAAGAGAATTGCTCTGATCATCACTAAACTACTCTGTTCTCGTCCACCACCTAGTGACACTGAAATATCTTGGTAGGGACCCAAATTATTTCAGCCGGAGTGAAGAATCACCTGTTTCCATAGAGAAAGGTCTTCTGAATGCATTTTATTCAGTATTTGAGAAGAGACAAGTAGATAAAAACTGACCTATAACTCTTGAGAAGTCCAAATCCAGTGAATGTTGGATCAGGCAGGATGTGTGTTAAAAAAATTTCCTAGATCTAGTGGGCCCTCCTTTCTAGTGAGTCCCCTGTCGCACTGGCCGTTCAGTCTTAGACAGTGGCAGGGACTGACCCAGATTTGCCAGACTTCACACCTTTCTAGAGCAAAAAGCTGTGGTTTCATTTTATTTGGGGCCTGTAAGGGGATGACACGCCTTTCTTTTCCCATCATGGCAGAGGATTAGGGATGCTAGGAAGGCAGAGACTTTATGCTACTTCCTGTTCTATCCCTAAATAATGATGCTCAAGATAGTGGGTGACCGGGTCATAATACTGACTGCCAGCGTGAAGGAGCCCAAGTCTAGTAAGCATTTGTGCTTTCAAAGCCGATTTTGCCAGTGAGAACAAATCCACCCTCAGGTTTTCCCTTAAACTTGAGCTTAGCTTTTTTTCAGAGCCAGAAGGGGGAGCACCAGTTAACCAAGAATACATTTGGGGCATGAGTGAGGAACTTGATTGAAAAGGTTCTTTTGAAGCTCTGTTGGAAATTATGAGAGAATCGTTCTAATAGGAAAGCTGTAATGTTGAATATAGAATGCAAGAAGGTACTTTGGGGAAAACCTATAGTAATGTAGTGTATGGGATCTTTTGGTTTTTCTGACTCCTACCACTTACATTTAGTCCAGGGCCTCCCACTACACAACTTGGCAAACCGTGTGTGTGTGTGTGTGTGTGTGTGTGTGTGTGTGTCTCTCTCTCTCTCTCTCTCTCTCTCTCTCTCTCTAGGGCTTTGTTAGAAATCACTCTAGAGAGGGAGAGTTGTCCTCATACAGAGGACGCTGTCCCTATTCCAGACGACATTCAGTATATGGCATTTGTACTTTGAAGATTTTATTTATTTATTTATTTATTTGTTTGTTTGTTTATTTGAGAGATCACGAGCAGTGGGGGGAGGGGTAAAGGGAGAAGCAGACTCCCCGCTGAGCAGGGAGCCTGATGCGGGACTTGATCCCAGGACCCTGGGATCATGACCTGAGCCACCCAGGTGCCCTGGCATTTTTCCTTTAAAAAAAAAAAAAAATCCAACAGCCTGCGTTCTGTTTTTTATTTCCTTTATTAGATAGGTTACCAAGCATTTAAAAGACTGTGCTGGGTGGTAAAACTGTAGTGATCATATTTTCTGACTCTTAAAATCTGGATGATAAGTAATTTTATATGTATTGAGGGTATTTTATAGAGACCAGGAGAGAATATTGAGGTTGTCAGCTTAGGGTCACTAAATGACTACCTGCCGTTCCCACAGAGGATAGAGTCTTCTTCATCCAGAAAGAATGGCTGACCTCTCCATTGGAACCGTGAGAGACTCTCTTGTTCTTTGTGGTTCAGTTGTTACTCATCGGATATCTAAATCAGCTTGGTTTGCTAGGGATATATCTCTTTTACTGATCAGATTGTAAGTTCGTTGAGGGCGAGAGATGACTTTGGTCCTAGTATTAGCTCTGCTGCTAGTTTGCTATGTGACCATGGGCAAAATTCATTAAAAATGAAGAATACTAAGTAAGATCCTTGCTCTCTAGGAACTGAGTCCAGTAGGAAGATATTTGTATGTGTACATAAATGACTATCCTTTATTCAGTGGCCGCACAGTGATATAGGGTATTGATCACCTCAGCTGGTTTTTTAAAAGAGTCTGGGATGTACTGTCAGTATGAATAAGACCTTCTGAGCCTCGCTGCCTCACTTCTTCAGGAGAGCAGCACTATGTTAGAAGAAAAAGCCTCTGTACATACAGAGATAGTCCTCATCTTAGCTAAACTTGAAAAAAATATAAAGAAATATTGGCCCTGTGCATTATTGGAAACTGTTTTTGTTCAGGAAATTTATTGAGTGCCTACTGGATGTCAGGTCCTGGAACCCAGTCATCTGGCAGCCTGATAGAAAGCGCCCTACTCTGGGCTGCTTCTCATTCTTTGGCTGGCATTCTAACCTTTTTCTTGCCCCTGTGGACTCGGAGTGGCTGTGGAATGGGCTTACCACCCCACAGGCAGGTGACAGATGTTTTCCTAGTCTGCCAAGTTGGGAGTTTCCCTTGATGCTCTTTCCTTGCTTCAAAAATCAAGGGGCCAGTGGCAAATTCCAGTCACTGTTTCTTTGCAGTGCCATACTGGTGTAAACTATTGGTTCATTTCTTTGTTTCCTTTGCCACCTGGCTATTATCAAGACTAAGAATCAGGCATGTTTTTAAGGAAATTGAAATAAAGAACAATGGACTATGTTACTCATTCAAATAATGTATCTATCCAAAAGGACAAGAAGAAGGTGGTTCAAACTGACCCAGTCCTTTGTTTTTGTCATGACATTTCATCATGGAGTTCACGTAGGGCAGAGAGGGGCTTTGGTGTTCATAGATCACTAGCGTCTGGATCCTGGCTCTCTTGGTGCTGGGTGTGAATCTCTTTGAGCCTGTTTTCTCATATAAAATGGTGCTAATAACCCTTACCTAGAAGATGGTTGTGAGGTTTCAGATAATTGTGCAGAGCACCTAGCAATGTCCTGCACATGGCCACTCCTAATTAATCCCCATTTTCCATTTCTGACCCAATAAAACTCTAAACTTAGAGCCACAGATGTGTAGATGATTCTCAGGGCTTGGTTTCCTCTGGCTGGATGCCTTTTTCAATTCAGCCTGCTATGTGAGTGCCCTCAAAAGAAGATTGATGTTGGGATGGTATTACTTTCTCCTCTCCAAGGGCCTGCTGCTCTGAGTGCCTCAGGGACTCCATAATGAGTGACCCGTGCCTGACCGGGGACTGAGACAGCTGGCAGGCCACTCACAAGAGTGGCGTTTCCATCTGACATGTGCCCAGTAACCCTTCAGGTGCCTGATGTGTTGCTTGTTACAGCAGCAATCTTGCCCACCTCTTGGCGTGCACCACAAAGTCTGATTTCTTTACTAGAAAGGTTTAGAATTAGTTGTACAAGAATTCCCATCCTAATTTTGTGACACCCTACAGAGCCTTCAGTTACTTCTCAGGAGGTGTTTTGACATTCAGTAAACCATGGTTTGTTTAAATCTGAGAGAGAGAATCCGTGTCATTTAGCAAGGGGAGTTGGTGCTGTTGCCACAGCGTACTCTCCGTTCCCGCGTTTTATAACTAGATCTTGGATTCTTTGGGGTGAGAGGGATGAGGGCAGTTGTCAGATTTAAGCCATCCATCGAGTGGCAGAATCTCCTTGACGATGGGTGCGGCAGGCAGTGTGCAACCTCTGCTTTTAGTATTTACGGAGCAGTCCCTTCCTTTTTAAACAGCTGGGGATTTTGTTTTTTAAATTTTTCTTTATATTGGCCAAAATTGTCTAACTATGTTCTCCTCTTATCTCTCCCAACATAACCCTTTGGAACCATATAAAATGATCTCTTTCAACGAGACAGTCCCATAGCTATTCCAAATAACTGTCATAGTGCTCTCCTCTTTCCTTTCCAGCGTACAGATCCCTGGTGTTTTATGTGAGTGGGTCTTTATTACCTTAGAAATTCTCCAGATTGTCAGTCTTAATCATCGATTCCGTTATTTATTCATTCTTCCTCTCCCAGGACCTTGCAGAGGAAGACAGTGAATCACAGTGGTTAAGAGCACAGGTTTTGGAGTCAGAACTGAGTTGGGCAAGTAACTGAATTTTTTTAGGACTCAGCTTCTTCATCTTTAAAATGGGGTTCTTAAAATCCACACACACAGAGGTATAAGGAAATGTAATATTAAAATTTATTATCTGTTTACTCGAACTCTGGTTAGAAGGCTTTATGGTGATTAGAAAAGCTGCTTCCTTGCAGCTTCTCTTAAAGTTCCGTTTTTTTAATTCCTTAACAGTTTATTTGGAAGCATCAGTTTTACTGAAGAACAGTGCTATTGTTGTGTTAGTTTTGACAGGCAAATTCTGCGGGGTTGAGATTGATAAAAAGGATGTCGCTGGAATCTAAATGGGCTTCCTTGTATATTCTGATTCTGGAACTAATAATTTAAACTACATGGCATTTTTGGGGCATCTGGGTGGCTCAGTCGTTAAGCATCTGCCTTCAGCTCAGGTCATGATCCCAGGGTCCTGGGATCGAGCCCTGAGTCGGGCTCCCTGCTCAGCTGGAAGCCTGCTTCTCCCTCTCCCACTCCCCCTGCTTGTGTTCCCTCTCTCGCTGTGTCTCTCTCTGTCAAATAAATAAAATCTTTAAATAAATAAATAAACTACATGGCATTTTTAAGGGAGAGCATAGCTTGATTCATGGTTATCCGGTTGCAACAATGTGTGACTACAGAAGCACTCCCGCCTCTCTTTCCTCGAATTATTGGATGGCTGCTGTATGCTAGGCACTGAGCCAGGTCCCGCACATTTCGCCCTCGGAGCCCCTTGTGAGGAGGTGCTGTCCCTGAGATGCTAAGTCACTTAGCCAGAGTCACGGGACTTGTCTGTCAGGATTCAAACCCAGGTCTGTTAAGATGTCAACCCTTAAATTCTTTATGTTGTACTTCATATAAGTAGAAGATGCCCGGGAGAGAGTATAGATTGGTTCAATTACCTTGTGTAAAGATACATCATAAATCATTAATTTGCTTTTCCTTACTTCTTTGGTGAAAAGTCTAGGTCAGAGCTTAGAGATAGCGGCCATCACTTGCTGCAACCTGAGAGGCTGTGTGGCTGATTTTATGAGGAGTGGGACAGGGACAGGGGTGGGCTGTGTGGAGGACATGATTCTTTGGGACCCCAAGATCCGTTCACATTGCATTAGAGTCTTCCTGGCTGAATCAGTTAGCAGGCTCTATGAAGATTGGATTGCCTTTGCCTTTGGGTGGTCATTACAGGTAATGTCAGCCTCCAACCCAAATGGGTTTGTTCCTTCTTTCATGTACATTTTATTCTCAGCTGTTCTTTTTTTTACCACATGTTTGCACAGGAAGTCCTCAAAGAATCTCAGACTAAACAGGAAGTGATTTGTTCCCATATAAATAGAGGTACCAAAAGGAATGAGGATGGGCAGGATAAGGAAGGGGGAATGGTTGACCCTGACCTAGAAGCTAGTTAGTTGTCCCCTTTAGTGGATTTTATACAAAGATCCCCTAAATACTTTTTAAAAACTTTATTTACTTGAGAGCTCGTGCCTGCACAAGCAGGGGAGGGGCAGTGGGAGAGGGGAAGCAGACTCCCCTCTGAGCGCAAAGCCTGCCGGTGGGCTCGATCCCACAACCTCAAGATTGCAACCCGAGCAGAAGTCAAGAGTCAGATGGCCAACTGACTGAGCCACCCAGGAGCTCCATCCCTAAATACTTTTAAGTATATAGGTTGTGTACATTTGTAATAAATCTGCCCTTCTAATTTGGTCTTGTTAACTTGGAAATAAAGCCAAATTGCTGGAGCTACACCTGAGTCCATTTACCTTGATCCTCTTTGGTTACCCTCCTCCTCAGTAGATATTTTACCAAAAGGCCAAAATTGCAGGTGTAGGCTTTTAGGAAATTTAGCATTTGTTTAGAGCATTTTGTCTGCATGTGAGCTTCAAAATAAAAGGATTGAATAATTTTGGAGCAGAGTATCTCAGTAGTGTTTATGAGCATGAGCTTTGGAGACAGACCCTCCTGGGTCTTAATCGCAGCACTGTCACTTACTGGTTGTGTCATTTAGGCGCGTGGGACATTTTTCTCCGGTGAAGTGGAATGTCATGAGGTTTAAAAGAAATAGTATTTGGGGGGCGCCTGGATGGCACAGCGGTTAAGCATCTGCCTTTGGCTCGGCGTGATCCCAGCGTTATGGAATCGAGCCCCACGTCAGGCTCTTCCGCTATGAGCCTGCTTCTTCCTCTCCTACTCCCCCTGCTTGTGTTCCCTCTCTCACTGGCTGTCTCTATCTCTGTCGAAGAAATAAATAAAATCTTTAAAAAAAAAAAAAAGAAATAGTATTTGGGACTTGTTTGGTACCTAGTGAGCCCTCAAGTAGTAGTTGGTATTGCCGCCGTTGCTCCTGTTACTGACAAGGGGACTGCTGGGAAAGAGACAAAGTATTACCTTCTTTGTCCTGCTTGATGAGTTGGTTTTACCCTTTCCTAATTCCGAAGCCACTGAGAATTAACCCCAGGCCAATATAGCGAAGGAAGTTCTCCCTTGGAGCTTTCAGCACTAACAGAATGCATGCTCCATTTCTTTTCTGGAAAGAGGAAATTACTCATTCTCAAGTCCATCTTTTATCTTTTTAAAGATTTTAGCCACCTTCGAGTATATAACGTTCGTTATCCTTATGGGATGTTTGGAAAACTTCCTGTTTACTCCAGGACACCCTTGATAAAGGATGTGGATAGTCATCTCGTTGTGATTAACTAAACATGGCCTGCTTCTTATAAACTCCTTTGTTTGGATAATGCAGTCTCACACTCCGAGGTGTGACTGTGTGTCAGCTTGCTGTCAACTTGTGTGATATTTGCAGACTAGAAAATACAAAATTAGTGAGATGAGCAAGCGGGTCTCTATCCTGTTTGGAGTCTTTCCAGCAGTTTCCACACCACCATGAGTTCCCTTCTGGAAGCCTTACCGATGTTTGAGTTGCATGTTGTTACTTACTTTCTTTTTGTGCTTTCTTTTCTCTTTCCTGTACAGAAACCAAAGCCCAAACCCCGGCCATCCATCACAAAGGCAACCTGGGAGAGTAACTATTTTGGGGTGCCCTTGACAACTGTCGTAACTCCAGAGAAGCCCATCCCTGTTTTTATTGAGAGATGTATTGAGTACATTGAAGCCACAGGTAAGAGTGCGACTCAGAGTTGATAACAGCTTTCACTGTCTACGGGATTCTTTCCAGCGGCCTGAGCCGTCTGGGGACTCTGGGATCGTCTCTCCTTAAATGTGAGAGGCTTTCTGAGAAGGAGCTGAGCTGTCTGCACAGCTGTCAGACTTGCGGATCCTCCATCTGTGCCTAGTTCTGAGGCTATCGTACGGGATCTGTTAGACCTTTCAGTGCGCGGAGCATTGTGTTCTCAGGACTGCAGCTGTGGCTGGTGTCAGGTGCCTCCCCTGTGCTCCCTCAGCTCCCTGTCATAGCAGGCAGCCTCTTTGTGTCCTCGCAGATCTGTCAGCTGCTTGAGGGCAGGGGAATGGTCGTACGTACTATCATCGTGTCCGCAGCACCATACTGGACGCAAATGCTAGTGTAGTTTGGCTTAATACAATGAAGGGGTGATTGTGACTGTTCTGGCCCTTGGCCATTGAGCAGGTGCCTGAGATTCATTATTGACAGAATTTTTTTCCTGAAGTAAAAAAAAAAACAGCGAGGATCCTTGGATATATTCTGGTCAGACAGCTGACAACTTGGTGTTATCACAAAGACCAACTGTCTCAATATTTTCTACGTGGTTCTTGAACGTAGAACCTAGAAACAAAATTTTCCCTGTGTTGAAAACATTTATTTCATTCATTTAGTGTGACCCCATAACATGTTTCTTCGGCCTCTCTTTTGAAACCCCTGGAGCTTCCATTTTCATGCCATCGTTTCCCTTGGTTTTCTCCTGGTGCTTTCAGAGCTGATGAGTTCGAGAAGGTAGCGTAGCAGACACATGGTTATGTGAGGGCTTGAGCATTAACAGTGGAGTTCCAGAATATAGGCTTAAACTAATTTGAACCCAAGGTAGGGATTAGAGGCTTCCTCTTTGTTCTTTGTGATTCCAGTGTTATCTGTGATGATATTAAGTGTTGTGTGGTGTGCACAGCCTCCCAGGCTGTGCCGATAATTTCGGCAGCATCCTATTGAGCTGCATGACAGTGTTAATATTTACTTAGGACGTGCCAGATCAGAGAAAATAGGTTTCAAGTTGAAGCCTGCTAAAGACTTTGTAGTTATTTCCAGGGTTTTCTCTGCAACACAACAGGGTTGAATCACAGTAAGCACTTTGCCTAATCACAGCACATCTGCAGCTTTGTTTAGTTCATTCTGTTCCCAAAGCCTTTTCTCAGTGTCCATCTTTTTTTTTTTTTTTTTAAGATTTTATTTATTTATTTGACAGAGATAGAGACAGCCAGCGAGAGAGGGAACACAAGCAGGGGGAGTGGGAGAGGGAGAAGCAGGCTCATAGCGGAGGAGCCTGATGTGGGGCTCGATCCCATAACACCAGGATCACGCCCTGAGCCGAAGGCAGACGCTTAACCGCTGTGTCTCCCAGACGCCCCTCTCAGTGTCCATCTTTTGACACTGGTTTTATATCCGTTTCTTTCTGGCACCTCTCCCTTGGGCCAGGAGAAGATTGCACAAAGATTCTATTAGGTGACCTAGCACTTCAGAGAGACAGTTTGTGTCATCTCAGGGAGGGGGAGGGCACTTTTTCCTGAACTTTTTGTTTTGAAATTATTTTAGATTGATTGGAAAGGCACAAAAATTATCAGTTTAAACAAATTGAAAGTTACAAAAATTCCCAGGTTTCTTAAATGTATTTTACCAGTTTCCCGTACCATTCTTTCTGTATATACGTTTGTATCTTTTTTCTGAAATGTTTGAAAGTTTGCAGATCTGATGCACCTTTACTTCTGACTACCTCTGTGGGTATTTTCTAAAAATATTCTCTTACATAATCACCAAGCAGCTGTCATACTTAGGACAGTAACACTGACCCAGCACTAACCTACCTAATCTGTGGATGTTTTCATTTCATCAGTTATCCCAGTAATGTCCTTTATAGCAAAACACAGAAGTTGTTTTTGGACCACATGACAGGTTTAGTTGTCAAGCCTTTAGTCTCTTTTAATCTAGAACAGTTTAGTCTACCCATTTTTCATGGCCTTGATAGGTTTTTTGTTTTTTTGTTGTTCTTGTTATTTTTTGTTTTTTAAAGATTTTGTTTATTTATTTATTTGACACAGAGAGAGAGCACAAGCAGGGGGAGCAATAGAGGGAGAGGGAGAAGCAGACTCCCCGCTGAGCAGGGAGCCTGATGGCGGGGCTCAGTCCCAGGACCCCGGGATCATGACCCGAGCCGAAGGCAGACACTTCACTGACTGAGCCACCCACGCGTCCCATGGACTTGATAGTTTTAAAGAATACAATCAGTTATTTCGTAATAGGTTCCTCCTCAGTTTGGTGTTTTTTGTTTTTTTGTTTTTTGGATGTTTTCCTCATGATTAGGTTCATATTTGACCTTGGGAAGAAACAGCAGGGAAGTGATGCCGTGTCCTTCTCGGTGCATCACACCATGTGACACGTGATGTCAGTTTGTCCCATCACTGGCAATGTTCACTTTGGTCCCTTGGTTAAGGTGGTGGTGTGTACAAAGCTTCTCCACTGCAAAGCTACTCTTTGCCCGCAGTTTTATTCCCTGATTCCTTCAGCATTTATTGGTTGGTTTTCTCCTGTCAGGGAGAGCTTTCCCTTTTCAGGGGGAGCCTTGTGTGAATGGTCTCCTCAAGTGGCCCACCTGTGGTAGCCCAAGGTGCCGAAATGTTACCCACATACCCTCCAGCTGAGCACGTCGGTGGTCTTGACCTGCCCCACCTAGCTTGCTTCTCCCACTCTTAGACTGTGATTCATTATTTGCTATCCAGTGATAAGATTATGCCTCTCCTTGCTCTTCTACTTATGAATCCTTTCGGGTATAAGTCTTCACCACCTGCCACTACCGGGCTGTTGCTTTTCTTAAAGCTCTGTGAGACTGTGCCACTGTCCATACTGTCACCAAAAAGCTTGGAACTTCAGGGTCATCTCCAGTAAGTTCCCAAGTCTGTCACTTCTACTTCATCATCTGTTGGCTCTGTCCCCTCCATTTCATTTCCGCTTCCCCACCATCACCCCCTGCAGTCCATCCTGATTACCTGAGAGTTCCTCTACCAGAAAGCTCTTCTTACTGCCTCGTTGCCTACCAGATGCGGGCCACGGTCTTGGCTCCTCCCATATGTAGTACTGTTATGGTTGTCTGCCTGCCTTCCTGCCCCCCGGCCTTCCTCTGTCTCTCTCTCCCTTCGTTCTTCCTTTTCTCTCCCCCACTTTCTGTTTTATACTACAGCAAGCATTAATTTTTAAATTGTTACGAGAGTACAAGCTAAATTCCTTTTTTTCTCATTTTTAAAATTTAAATTAACATATAATGTATTATCGGTTTCAGAGGTAGAGGTCTGTGATTCAGCAGTCTTATGTAATACCCAGTGCTCATTCCATCACGCGCCCTCCTTACTGTCTATCACACAGTTGTCCCATCCCCCCACCCCCTCCCCTCCAGCAACCCTCAGTTTGTTTCCTGATTAAGAGTCTGTTACGGTTTATCTCTCTCTCTGGTTTCATCTTGTTTTATTTTTTCCTCTCTTCCCCTATGATCCTCTGTTTTGTTTCTTAAATTCCACATATCAGTGAGATCATATGATAATTGTCTTTCTCTGACTGACTCATTTCACTTGGCATGATACCCTCTAGTTCCATCCACGTCATTGCAAATGGCAAGATCTCATTTTTTTGATGGCTGAGTAGTATTCCATTGCGTGTGTGTGTGTGTGTGTGTGTGTGTGTGTGTGTGTGTGTGTGTACACCACCTCTTCTTTATCCATTCATCTCTCATTGGACATCTGGGCTCTTTCCATAGTTTGGCTATTGTGGACGTTGCCACTATAAACATTGGGGTTCAGGGGCCCCTTCGGATCACTACATTTGTATCTTTGGGGTAAATACTAAGTAGTGCAATTGCTGGGTCGTAGGGTAGCTCTATTTTCAACTTTTTGAGGAACCTCCATGCTGTTTTCTAGAGTAGCTGCACCAGCTTGCATTCCCACAAGCAGAATTTCTTTGTATTTCTCTGTTTTGCATGTGTGGTGTGAAATTTTTTTTTTAAAGATTATTTATTTATTTATATGACAGAGATAGAGACAGCCAGCGAGAGAGGGAACACAAGCAGGGGGAGTGGGAGAGGAAGAAGCAGGCTCCCAGCGGAGGAGCCTGATGGGGGGCTCAATCCCAGAACTCCAGGATCACGCCCTGAGCCGAAGGCAGACGCTTAACAACTGAGCCACCCAAGCGCCCCTGGTGTGAAATTTATCCCACATTCCCCCTAGCCTCTGGAACTTGTCCTCATTCTTCCAAGACTCCCCTACTCCCAGTGGCCCTTTGAATGTAACCTCCCTGGTGGCTCTCAGGCACATTTCAGCTTGCGGAGAATAGGATTCTCTGTTCTTGTTTCCTGAGTGTGGCACACAGTATATACTTGTTGATTAAATGAGTGGTCTTTAACCTGGAGTACCTTAATTCCTTCCTTCCTTCCTTCCTTCCTTCCTTCCTTCCTTCCTTCCTTCCTTCCTCCTTTTAAATTTTGGTTATATACATCCCCTCATTGGCATTAGTTTGTACTTTTATAGAATTTCAGGAAAAAAATTAAACCTGGTATCTATGAATTTAGCATGTGTGTGTGTGGGGGGGTGCTCTTTTCCCTAAAAGAATTTTTTTCCTCTTCATAAAATTCAGGCGTGTTCATAGTAGAAATTCAACAAATGGCAAAAACTGAAAAAGAATTTAAAGATTCATTGATCTTCCACTTAGTGAATACCACTGTTAATGGGCTGCTGTATTTCCTTGTAGCCTTATTTCTCTACATATGTGTGTTGGTTTTTACTTTTACATAATTTAGAATATGCAGTATATAGTTCTCAAAAAAAATTTTAACATAAATTAGACAAGGCAAAAGAACCCTGAGTTTACCAGCTTACCTACTCCTGTTTTCCTGCAGGAAAAAAATAACAGTAACCAAGAGGTGGGTCGGAGGACCATTTTTTTTGAAAATCACTGTTTTTTAAACCAGATGTTGCTTTGTGAGCGTGCTCCCTGTCAGTAATTACTTCGTGAAAATATGACTTTTTAATTTGAAGAGCAGCCGGTTTTATTAAGTATTCATGAATCAGGCAGCATCCCGTCCAGCAAGCAGAGGGGATCTCCCTCAAAAGAATACGACATGTAATTGCTACATAATGTTCCAGGAAATAGCTGGATCACAGGTCATTTAACCGTTCTCCTGTCTGGGGCTCATGTGGCACCTTTTCCTGATGGACTTGAAGAAGCAGATTAGCTGGGACAGGCATTTTGGAGGAGTGCCGCAGAGCTTCAGAGCTGCAGTTAGACCAGGTTTGGAGTCATTGTTCTGCCAGTTACCCTTCTGTAAACTGGGGGTGACGACAGGACCTGCCTCCACGGGCTGGCGCTGGGTGTGGCGCGTGGCCCAGGCAAGTGCCCAGCGTGTGCTGGTTGCCGCTGTAGCTTCACCAGACGTACGGTGGTTCTTTTCGCGACTACCCGTCGGCCTCTACCATTAAACGTAGATTCCGTGACTTGACTTTTCTCCCCAGCTTCTAAACTGAATGCAGGAAACCCCATTGAAGAGTTGAGAGTAGGATGATGATCACCCAGAGGTGATCCCCAGAGGTTAGCGTTTTGCCACATTTGCCCTTTCTTTCCCTAATTTTTATCGTTGTTAAATCATTTGAGAACAAGCTGCAGATGCCACATCACTTCACTCCTACAAATCTCAGCCTGTATCCCTAAGCTTAAGAGGAGTTTCTCCTTCATAACTGCAGTAGCATTATCACTGTTAAGAACAATAGCATTAATTCGGTAGTATTTCACATGTGTTCCATGTTTTAATTTACTCAGTTGACTTAAAACTCTTATAGATGAGATTTTGTTCTAAGAGCCAAGCAGTGTTCACAGTGCATTTGGCTGTTGCTTCCTTTGTCTCTTTCAGTCCAGAACAGTTCTCTTTGCCTTGTGTTTTGTTTTGTTTTGTTTTGAATGATGACCTTATTTGAAAAGTCTAGACAGTTGTCTTGGAGAATGTCCCCTTGCGTGGTGTCCTGTCTGTACTTCACCGTCATCCTCAGCCCCCTTCTGCCACCACCCATAGCTGCCTCATCACGTGGCTCCTATCTGAGCAGAGGCCTGGGACTGATGAGACTTTGTTGAATGAATTATGGATTAGGTGTTTTCCCAGGTCTGACTAACTTAGACTGAACTTGCACCTAAGGAGAGCCTCTGCTGCCACCTGACCTCTCCATCCCATCTCCCTCTCTTGCTCATGATAGAAATCGTCCTATGACTTGTTTCCATGTGGTAATTCAGGCAGGTTGTCTGGCTGATTGGAGGGGACACTCCAAATGAAATGTGTTTGCCAGGTCTGTCCTAAGCGGTTCAGTCAGAAGTCATAGTTTTTGTATCTGTCTCGTGTACCTTGGCACTTTGCTTGTCCTGGCAAATAAAACATTACATCATTACTTTCAGAGGCAGTGTGGGAGCTCACACTCCTGCCCACCATGGTGGGAAAGAAATCCAGCAAGAAACCCAGGAAGAAGCCCCTCTCCTTGTGTGCCTTAGGACCTGTGTTGCTCCCCATTTGCCACTTCACAGTCAGGGTCCTGGCCGGCGGCAGTGCCGAAAACCTACCCACCGAGACCTGCACTGGAGACCTGGTAGCGTGAGCACTGTGAATTAGGACAACTTGGAACATCCCGTCACTTTATTATTTTTTCTAATTACAAGGGTCATAAACTTGCTCACTGTAAAAAATTATTATAAATACAGATATATAACAGAAAGTGACAGTCCTTTATAATCCCTATCTCTAGAAGTAATCTGCATTAATAGTTGGATTATGTTTTCTTTTTCTTTTTTTTTTTTTAAGATTTTATTATTTATTCGACAGAGATAGAGACAGCCAGTGAGAGAGGGAACACAAGCAGGGGGAGTGCGAGAGGAAGAAGCAGGCTCATAGTGGAGGAGCCTGACGTGGGGCTTGATCCCATAACGCCGGGATCACGCCCTGAGCCGAAGGCAGACGCTTAACCGCTGTGCCACCCAGGCGCCCCTGGATTATGTTTTCTGTTACTACTACCCCCCCCAAATGCTTAAAAACAGGAGATTATGTGCATACTGTTCTGAAGCTTCTATTTTGTTTGTTTTAATTTTACATTGTATACACCTTGGACATCATCTTTATATTCCATCTCCAGGACAATTGCATTTTAATCTTAGACCTGAGAAAAGGGTGGCAGGAGTTGGGGGTGGTGGTGGGGTCTCGGGGAGTCTACGGACAGAAGCTTTGTTTGCCTGCAACTCCACATTCCAGGGGTCGCCCGCAGCAGGTGCCTGTGACTGCCTTGTTTCCTCCTCATAGTTTGTGACTAAATTGCCATCTCCTCCTAGACACAGACCATAAGGAAAGGATCACTGCCCTCTCTCCACGATATTTGCTGTTCCTGCCGTTGGAGCTCTCCAAAGCCCCATGTTCTTAGGTCTTCTCCTAACTTTGCAGGTGGAGATTGGTTTTGGGTTGCGTCTGTCTTTTTTCCTGAGCTTTCTCACCAGTTCACTTACCCTCGTTTCATATTTCCTAAAATTGGAATGTGTTCAAGAAATGGCCAGTAGGTAGAACAGCTTTCGGATTGATTTGCAGATGCTTTGAGCCTAGCCCAGGCTCAGAGACCGCCTCTGTGCTTGCTGTGCTAATAGGATCACAGCTTTTCACTTTCTGCTCTAGTTACGTGATCAGGGTGGAAGGGGGCATGGATCTTCTGCAGCTGCTCTGGGGTCACTGCCGGAGGTCAGACTGACTTTATATTTCTGGCTAGAACACTTTCTTCCCCCAATTTTCCTCCACATGGAAGATTGTCAGGGCAGTGGAGCCCCTGCTTCCTTTCTATAGCAGTGTGACTCCCGAGTGAAAAGAGAACATTGGCCACGCTAATCTGAGCTCTCTGATGCATGGCAGGAAGTAGGAATATTCAGTCCTGTCCAGAGTTCATCTCGCTGGGGGCCTTAACTTTTAGAGCCTACTCATAGTCCTCTCCTGAGAATAATTTCTCAGGATAAATCTGCTATCTTTACACCTCACTGTGGTCACAAAACGGTTTTAAATCCCAGGTCTCTGGCCCAATTTTGAGCCAGAGTGTGGGAAGGGGGGAAACACCCATGTCCTACAGCATAGAAAGCCCCTGAGGGAGCTTCCAAGTGTCACTGCCCCTGTCCCGGAAGGTCTGGTATCCTGGAGGCTGAATGCCTCGTGCTCTGCTCATCTGGGTGCCGCTGCATGTATTCCCCAGGCCTGTGGCCTCGCTTGTCAGCCATGAACTAAAAATAGCATTCTCTAGGAATGGTTTTTCTGAATAATGTGTGAGACCAAACCTCCTTGGTGCCCCTCTTTCTGTGATCTTTAACCTTCTTCTTTTTGCAGTGGGAGGGGGTGGGGTGGCAGTAGCAAAATGATTCCCCATCTAATAGTCCTTTTCTTAATTGCCTTGCTTACTAAGAGATGACCAGTTCCTCTAGCAAGTGCCACAGAGGGCTGAGAAAAGAAATTGTTCCCAGGGAGAAGCAGTTTCATGTGGCTAGAAGGCCCCTCTTCTACATCTTGAATTATAATGCATTCAGACCATACTGTATAAATAACTGGTAGGCCATGGTTTTGTTAGTGCATCTTAATTTCAGTTTGTCCCCATGGAACGAGAAAGTCCCTGCAGTCAAGGAAGCCTGGCAGCTGTTTAAAATAATAATGCCAAAGATGGTCTGCCATCACATTAACTCTCCGCATTTTCTATTCCTGACACATTTATTGAGTGCTTGCTGTGATCCAGGCATTGTACTGGGCACTTGGCGTATGTGACCTCATTTCACAAGAGATTGTTTTGTTGCTCCAGGAACCCAGATGCGGCAGGAAGCTGGCCCTTGGGAGGGGTCAGCATCTTTTATCAAACATAGGGAGACCCCAGTGTCAATAAAGTGCAGGGCTAACCTAGCTGGAGAGAAGGTGGCAGCCTTAATAGTCTCTTCCACTACTGTCTTGGAAGGACTCTTTTTTTTTTTTTTTAATTTATTTATTTTTTTTAAGATTTTTTTTTTTTTTTTTTNGCCCGGTGGGGCTCGATCCCAGAACGCTGGGATCACGCCCTGAGCCGAAGGCAGACGCTTAACCGCTGTGCCACCCAGGCACCCCTTGGAAGGACTCTTACCTGGTGACAGGACTGGGGCTCCACTTTTCAAGGCAGCACCTACCTTGGCACAATATTGCAGCTGAAATTAATATTTCTTTCTTTTTTCTTTTCAAGTCTTTATTTAAATTTTAGTTAGTTAACATCATATTTATTTTCACACCTCTTTCCTGCAGGGCCTGGAATTGAGCCACACAATGGAGCCTTGGGGTTTCAGTGCCTGCACTTAGCAGGCTATGTGATGCAAGAGGGGCCTCTTTATTTGCCTTCTGGGGCTCTGCTCCTCGATGGGCAGCAGAATCCAGTCAAGCTTGACCTCTCTAGTTTAGTAGGAGAATGTAGGACACGGCACCAAGTGGTTATAGAAAGATAAAGACTTCCTGATTAGTCATTAGTAGGTCTAAAAATGTTTAGCTTAACTGTCTTTGTTGGGGTTGGGGGGAAGTCAGCAAGATTTCATTCATTCAGCAGATACTTAACTGTCTTTATATTAATGAAGCCCCTGCTATCTGCTAGGAACTGGGTTGAACTAAAGCGTCCCCCCGTGATGTCCAAGGGTGGGAGAGTTAGAAATAATCACACAAATGCATAATTAATTCAGGTGAGGAACATTATTGGATTTTAACATCACTGGGGAATTTAATGAGTGACAGGATCAAGTGAAGATACGGAGCAGTTTGAACCTCACATGCTGCTGCTGAGAATATAAAAGGGTAGACTCCCTTTGGAAAACTCTTTGGCAGTTTATTAAAAGCTAAATGTACACTTACCATCCTACTCCTAGGTATTTGCCCAAGAGAAAGGAAAACAAAACATATTCACACAAAGACTTGTACTCAGCTGTTTCTAGCAGCTTTGTTCATCAGAGCCCCAAACTGGAAACCACCCAGAGTCCACCAACAGGTGAATAAACAAACTGGTCCATCCATCTACTGGAATACTACTCAGGGGCCGAAAGGAAGAGTTACAGCTACACACAGCAGCATGGTTGGGTCTTTTTAAAACATTATATGCTGAGAGTGATTCAAGCCAGACACAAAGGACTACAAATTCTGATTCCATTTATATAAAACTCTGTATATGCAAACTAATCGATAGTGATAGGAGGCAGATCAGCGGTTGCCTGAGAGCATGGAGTGGCAGGAAGAACTGATTGCAAGAGGGCATGGGAAAAACTTGGGGATGATGGAAACATTCTATATCTTGGTTGTGGTGAGGATTTCACTCATGTATGCATATTCAAAACTATCAAATTGTACCCTTTAAATGAATAGTTTATCATATATAAATTATACCTCAATAGTTAATTTTTTAAAAACTTAAAAAAAAAATCATTGGTTCTGAAGGAACTTGATATTTACGTAGTCTCAAAATATCACCCGACACATTAATTACCAAGGGGAAATGTACCTTTAGAATGAAGAAATCTGGGGGTGGTTACCACCTTACCAAAGTGACCAGACCCGGCACCCCTACGGTTAGTTCAACCAAACCTTATGTGTCTCTTTTCTGAAAATATTTAATCTGAATCTTACCATGAAGAAACAATTAGACAAATCCAGAATGTGATAGCTTTTAGAAGACAACTGGCCTGGACTCAATCAAAAAGGTCAATGGCACGAAAAATAAAACAGTTTGAGGGCCTAATGTAACTTCTGCGTTTATAACATAAACACATTTCCCATTCAGATAGCCCGGTGGTAGGACCCTAAGCTTTGTCGTCACCCCTGGCATTCTGACTTTCGCAGGTCGTAGCTGGCCTTCAGCCCGAACTAGCTAAAGCCTTGTTTTTCTGTTCTTTCAAATTGGGAATAAAAATCGTAGTTCCTTCAGAGAGAGTGTTTGAGAATTAAATGCACTCCTGTTTGTAATGTTCTCACATAATGCCTGGTACACAATAATCATTCAGTCGATGTTAGCCATTATTTTGGTGGCTCCTGTCACTGACTTGCTGTGGTTGTAGAAATCCAAACAGGACATCTCCCCAAAACAGTGATGGATGAGATTGGACAGCGTCTAGAGGCAGTTTTTTAAAAACTTCTCATTGAAGTATAGCATCCATTAAAGAAAAGTACACCCATCATTAAAGTACAGCTCAGCGAACAGCCACAAACTCAGCACAACTGTGTGATCGGTTTAGGAAACAGAAGATGGGTGTTTCCCCCCAGAAACCTTTGACCAGGGATTACCGCTATCCTCGCTTCTAACAGTATAGAATAATTTTGTCTGTTTTTATGCTTTAAAAGTGGACTCAGGGGCGCCTGGGTGGCACAGCGGTTGGGCGTCTGCCTTCGGCTCAGGGCGTGATCCCGGCGTTATGGGATCGAGCCCCACATCAGGCTCCTCTGCTATGAGCCTGCTTCTTCCTCTCCCACTCCCCCTGCTTGTGTTCCCTCTCTCGCTGGCTGTCTCTATCTCTGTCAAATAAATAAATAAAATCTTTAAAAAATAAAAAATAAAAAATAAATAAAAGTGGACTCATACCAAATGCGCAGTTTTGTGCCTGGCTCCTTTCACTCGACATGATGTCTGTGATTCATCCATCCCACGGCTGAATCCATAAATTCACCCATGTGATTGGAGATCGTTCTCCTTGCTGTACACTCTTCCATCACATGAATAATCCACTATTTATTTATTCATTCTGCTCTTCACGGACATTTGGGTACTTTCCAGTTTGAGGTGACTGTAAATAGCGCTGCTGTGAACATTCTTGTACATGAATTTTGGTGCATATGTGTGCACTCGTGTGCTTCCAGTATATACCCAAGAGTGAGGCAGCTTTTAATAATTAATTTTAGCATGTTGAACATGACGGTTTAAAAGACCTATCAGTCCCTGAAGGGATAATCTGTGAAGCTGTGAGCCAAAGCAGTAAGGGTTCTCATTGCCACCTATTCATGGCTTTGTATTTCGTGTCTTTTAAGGAGGAAGGGGTGGTTCTAGCCAGGGCGTGTATGGGTACATAGAGCTGTCTCGCATATTCTTTTAACAGCTGGATCATTCCTGTTTGCAAAGTGCGCCTGGCTGAAAGAATCTTGAATTCTTCCAGTACCTTGTGATGTAACTGTTTTCTTTGCTGGTTTTCTGTCTGTGGTTTTGAGTTGAGACTGTGGTTAGCACAGATCGTGATAACCCCATGGTTTTTACATGCCGGGCCATTGTAGAGCATTGCTCTCTGATTCAATTTTGGCTATTTTGCCGCACAGATAAGTAGGTGTTCTTATTGATACTTACCAGTGAGACTCCAAAATGAAAGGTTCAGCCCTGGGGGCAGTTTGTAAGGGGAGGAAGGCTGAGGCTTCAGAAGCTGGGGTGTCTGGGGCTGAGTGCCGAGCCCTGTAGCCTTGGCTTGAGGGCTGTGGCTGTAATTCAGCTTGTCTGCATCATTCACAGGTCAGAGGTGGCCCTCATCTCTTCTGCGCAAATGGAAGCCCTCTCTAAAAATGGTCTTTGACAGATACTTAGAGCTGTGACCTTCCTCCTGATTTAGCTCATTTGCCTGGGTAAATGAGCAGAGTGCTTTCTGCATGGCAGATTTAAATTTCACCACTAATTGAGGGTAGCATCTTTAGGGAGAAATGCTTGCCATTAGATCAGAGGCCTTTGGGAGACAGCCTGGCAACGAACACATCAGGGCAGATTAAGGCAGGAGGTGGAGATGGGGAGAGTACAGAGTGCAACTCTTATTAGTAACTGTGGGACGGCCCACAGAGAAGCCAAGTGAGGGCTTCTGCCACACGCTTGTGGGGACCGTGCACACACATGCCATGTACATGTCATGTAGGTTTTGGTAACCTTTTTCCCCCATTTTGTCTTGCTCCTGAATGAATCTGTACAGGATGAACCTGGAGCAAAGTGCCTGAATTCAAATCTCCACTCTGCTCCTTGTAAGCAAGTGTTTAACCTGGACAGTGACTCCGTTTCCTTGAGTGTAAAATGGGGATGGTAACACTTTGAATCATGGAGTTGGTTTGGTATGTTAAAGACCTTACGAGAGTACCTGGTGGGTCATCAGGGATGATTAGCGTTCGCTGCTGCTGCTGCTGCTGCTGCTTCTAGTGCGCTGTTGATACCGTCCAAGGGGCACCTGAGTGCCCCTTCCACTCTTGGGAAGCCTCGAACCTTGCGGGAGCCCTCGTTTGCCAGCCCCCTGCTGCCCACTGTGCCTTGTGCCCTTCACCGTCGAGGTCTGGTCCAGGCTTCTCCCTCAGGGAGGATAGCCCAGTGACTCACTGTCCCTTCTGAGATCCTGAGTGCCGGAGAGCAGAGAGGGTCAAGCGTGGACTTTGGAACCCGTCACATTCAGTTTAAAATTCCAGCTCTGCCACTTCTCTTAGCTTGACTGCCTTAGCCTCTGGGTTCTTTGCTTCCTGTGTAAAATGTAGCTAATGGTAATACCTTATTAGCTTTGTGATGATTGAATGGAATCATGCATATCAGCTGCTTGGCCTGCACATATAAACACTCAGCACGCGGAGCCCTTGTTCTTTTGTGGTGAAATTGTCAGTGCTGACTCCTTGCTTGTCCTCTGATTATTTCATGGGCTGGTTTTGAATCCCAGTCTAGATGTTCATTCCTCCAGGCAGCCTGTTGTTTTAGATCTTCCCCATGCTTACTTGACCTGTGATAAAGGCTTGGGAATCTTTTTTTTCCACAGAGCTATCCTCACCTCTGTTTTATTTCACTCTTGAGGTAGGTAGTCCCCTGTGCATTTATTTCTCTGCCTGGTTCCAGAGTTCCAGGGACCTAGAGTGCCTAGAATTGTGAGGATCCTGTCCTTATTTCATTCACCCAGCACTTATATACTATGTGCCATGCGCTGTTCAAGGTGCTGAGGATACAGTATTGGACAAAACAGATAAAAATCCTTGCTCTCATGTAGCAGGTATTTTTTTTTAAGATTTTTTATTTATTTATTTGACAGAGATAGAGACAGCGAGAGAGGGAACACAAGCAGGGGGAGTGGGAGAGGGAAGAAGCAGGCTCATAGCGGAGGAGCCTGATGTGGGGCGATCCCATAACGCCGGGATCACGCCCTGAGCCGAAGGCAGACGCTCAACCGCTGTGCCACCCAGGTGCCCCTCATGTAACATATTTTAATCTAGTGGGGGAGACAGACAATAACAAAGTATATATAAAGAATCTTGGTGATTAGTGCTCAAGAGGATAAAAATGAAGTAGGAAGGTGGGATGTGAAATGTCTGGAGTACGTGTTAAAATTTGAGATATGGGGAGCCGGGGGAGGGTGTCTTTTGATGAGAGCCTGATGGAAATGAGGGAGGGAACCATCCCATTACCTGGGAAAGAACCTTCCAGACAGAAGAGCCAGTGTGAAATTCCTAAGAGTGGAACATTCCTGGTAAGGGCCTTGGCTTTTACTAAGTGAGGCAAGAAGTCACTGGAGGGTTTTAAGTGGAGGGACCGTATTCGGCTTTTGCTCAATAAAATAACTCTGGCCACTGTGTAGAGAGCAGTCCTGACCCTTGGGCACTTGAATGCTCTTAATCTTGCGTTTCTGCAGATCTTCCTTCATCCTTCCCTTCCTTTCTCTAGATATGTAACCAGCCCCCTATATTGCTGGCATGGGTTGACCTAGATCCTTAGTTTAGACCTGAAAGGATGGAGAGCTATAACTCAGCATGGGTAGGGGAGCGGGGGAGAGCCTGGGTTAGAGCCAGAACTGGAGAATGCAAGAAACGGTAAACAGATGGGGCAGCCGCCAAGCCTGGCTTGCCTTGCCAACCTCCTCTTTCTTCACATTTTCCAGTTTCATGCCTCCATGTCTTTGCTCACACGTCCCCCCAACCCCTGCACCTGACAAATCCCCACTCTTTCTAAAGCCTTCACACTCCAGATATGCCTCTTTTATAGCACATTTTGCCTTGTATTAGGGTTAATAAGGCCATAAGGGTGGGGCCCTTGATCTGTTAGGATTCGTGTCCTTATAAGAGGAGACAAAAGAGAGGTCTCCCCAGAAGCTGAATTGGCCAGCACTTTGATCATCTTGGACTTGCCAGCCTCCAGAACTGTGAGAAAATATATTTCTGTTGTTTAAGCCCTCTAGTCTGTGGTATTTCGTCATGGCAGCCTGAGCAGATGAATACAGATGGCTAGGTGATTGACAGAGGCATCAGAACTCCTAAGATCCTTGAGTTAGGGGCCAATTCTTTCTTGGTTTATGCATCCCCGTGGGGCCTGGCTCTCCAGTGACCTCAGTCAGGCATCTTTGTGTTCACATGGCCAGAAGAGAGCAATTGGGTCAGTAAGAATGGGAATTGAGGCAACAAAGAAAGTCAGAAGGCCTAAGACTGGTAGAAGGAGGCGTGGAAGAATGCCACTTGAGAATCCTGGTCTGAAGAGATAAGCCCGCTCTTTTGTGTAGGGCCCAGCTCTGAGGTGGTTTGTTTGTTTGAAATGAGAGCTGACTTGGGTATCAGGCAATTGAATCCCACTTTTTCAGAGATGGTGTAAAGGCCCTATGATTTCACCCCTGTTTGCCTTCTTTCACTCCTGGCTGGAATCCTTTGGCTATTTGAATTTGGTGTCCTCCCAGCAGTTTGAAGAAAAACAAACTCACACAATTTATCTTTTCACGTAAGCTTGGTTTGAAGTTTGGTTGAAACAAGACCCTTCTAGTACGTAGTCCAGAGCGCCTGATAAAGGCAGCTACAGCCAGTGTTTCTGTTGTGTGATCCGTTCTTTTGTGTTTCAGAAGCCACAACAGAAAACTCTTTCTTCTGTTGCGGTTGTCAAGAGCCAGCATTTGGGCTGTGGCAGCAAGAGAGTGTTTTTGTAGAAACTTAACCGAGAATGAAGTATTTCACTTCCTAGGCAGAGAGTGTGGATTCCTCTGTAACCCATAACGTGAGCAAAGGACCCTAAATCTGGGTAAATGCAGAATTTTTCTGAGTCTTGAAAATGTAGGTTATGTATTTGTTATTGTTTTGTTTTAATATCACTAAGACTAGATGAGGAAAAATAAGCTGAAAATACCTGGCCTGAACTGAACTAAATAAAATAATTCTTGGTTCTGAGAAGTTCCTTGGTTCTCAGCTGCCCTTATCCATGCGCACCAGCTTTGGGGGAAGGGTCATGGGCAGCACAGTAAGTAAGGTATTAATGAAAAGTCAGCCTAGTTTGGAAAACATGGAAATGGGCTGAGGTGCACATCATCTGATGGCAGGAATGTGGTAGTAGCATTTTTAACAACAATAATGATGAAGATAATTAACATTTCGGAGGCCCAGTCTTGAGCTCTTTGTAAGCGTGACTTCATTTCATCTTTGCTGGGAGGGTGGAGCCCCCCCCCCAGGGGTCGGCCCTTGCCCACACACAGCTAGCCTTTTAACAGCCTTCTTGGCAGCATTTATGTAAGGTCAACAATATCTTCCTAATCTGAACATCTCTTATTTCACATTTCCTGTATTTTAGGTAAGGAAGCTTTATCTTCTGCATGATCTTGGAAGGGAAGGACTTATGCATCATTTAAATAATACAAGCAAGATTACAGGGGAGAACCCCTTAAACTGTCTGAAAAAGAAAATGGTTATCTTTTTTATAAAATGGAAATTGCTATATTACTGTCAGACTTTTGTTCTTGAAAGATCTGAAGAAGAAAGTAAAAATGAGCCTTAATGCTGCCACCCAGTTATAGCTATCGCTTAACAAGAAAGAGAGTGCAGCAGAGCAGTCAAGAACCCACCGGAATCATTCTGCTTGGGGGCCAGGCCCGGTTCTACCGCCTCATTAGCTCTGTAATTTGGGGCAAGTTACTTACCATGTCTAAGCCTCAGCTTCCTAGTCTATTAGATGGGGTTGATGATAAAAACAGTAGTTTAATATGTCCACATGTTCTAGATTTGACCAGCTATTTCTACACATTTGACAAATAGAGTACTTGTGGATCACTCCCAGCATACTCATTACAGGAGATGTTTAGCTCTTCTAAAAGCAGATCTTCTTCTTTTATTTTTTTTTTAAGATTTTATTTATTTATTCGACAGAGATACAGACAGCCAGCGAGAGAGGGAACACAAGCAGGGGGAGTGGGAGAGGAAGAAGCAGGCTCATATCAGAGGAGCCTGATGTGGGGCTCGATCCCATAACGCCGGGATCACACCCTGAGCCGAAGGCAGACGCTCAACCGCTGTGCCACCCAGGCACCCCTAAAAGCAGATCTTCTTTTTTTTTTTTTTTTTTAAAGATTTTATTTATTTATTTGACAGAGATAGAGACAGCCAGTGAGAGGGGGAACACAAGCAGGGGGGAGTGGGAGAGGAAGAAGCAGGCTCATAGCAGAGAAGCCTGATGTGGGGCTCGATCCCATGACGCTGGGATCACGCCCTGAGCCGAAGGCAGACGCTTAACCGCTGTGCCACCCAGGCGCCCCTAAAAGCAGATCTTCTAATACTGTTGTTCAGATGGTACTATCCCTCATCTTTTTTTTTTTTTTAAGTCTGATTTAAACTATTAAATGTATGGCTCAGATGATTAATTCATCCAAATAGGCTTTCTCAGTTCTTCAGATTTGGGAAGTTGGGCACAGGAACCATTTTGGTGCAGTGGCAAGGTGATTGATGCAGGCATCAGAACTTCTGACTTTTAGTTTCAATCTGTCATTCAGTCATTCAGGCAGTGAGTGAGCATCGTCAGTAATCTAGAAGTCAATGAATAGGACATGGTTCCTGCCCTTAGGAGTTAAGAAGTGAGAATGGGCGAATAGGTATAGGAGGAGGGACATGTCTGTGTTCAAAAGACTATGAGACCATGGGAGAGAACTAGAGTCATATCATCTCTCTTATCTTTAATTCTTCAATGGGGACTGTAGCTGATGTCTGCCTTATCTATGCTCCATGATGGGTGAGATTGAAGATCAAAAGAGAGACACAATGGAGGGGTGCCTGGCTGGCTCAGTAAATAGAGTATGTGATTCTTGATCTCAGGGAAGTGAGTTCTGGCCTAGTTGGGCATGGAGGCTACTTTAAAAAAAGAGAGGGAGAGAGACACGTGGGACATGTTTGTAAATTATAAAACTTTGGGACTATTCTTGTCTTGAGGTGTGTCGGTCTCCTAATTTGAGAAGTAAGGCCTTCATCTGTTCTTGAATAGGTCTGTGCTAGGTGCAGGGTAGCTCATCTAATGCTTACAACAGCCCTGTGAAGTAGACCCTCTAACGAAGCCGTGAAGATTAGAGGTGATTGGCAGCCATGCTTTCCCAAGGAAGGAGCTGGATCGCCACAGCTTTGGTCTTACTTCTTGCGTATGTTGCCTATTAAGAGGTTGGCAATATAATCATTACCTGTACTACCGTGGCTCCCAGACTTTTGATTTAGTGAGCCAGTACGGTCACCCTCAGCATTTTGGGGATATTACAGGGTTGCCAAGCATTTTCTGTTCTGCCAGACAAAGACATTAAATTTTTGTAAACTATCTATTAGACAAATCACCTGAAACTAATATTACTGTGTATTAACTGGAATTTAAGTAAAAACTTAAAAAAAAAAAAAACCCATCCTATCTACTAGACAATTATCTCACAAAAGTGAGAATACTTTATCAACCCCAAAGTAGTAGAAAAGATGATTTCAGAATACTAGCTNATCCACTGCGGTGCCTGGGTGGCTCAGATGGTTAAGCATCNAGTAGTAGAAAAGATGATTTCAGAATACTAGCTCATCCACTGCGGTGCCTGGGTGGCTCAGATGGTTAAGCATCTGCCTTCAGCTCAGGTCATGATCCCAGGGTCCTGGGATCA
>NC_048229.1:32386295-32388115 GCF_002007445.2 Ailuropoda melanoleuca | reverse complement strand
TTTTTTTTTTTTTAAGATTTTATTTATTTGACAGAGAGCGTGCTCGAGCAAGCACGTACAAGCAGGGGGAGCAGCAGGCAGAAGGAGGGAGAAGCAGGCTTCCTGCTGAGCATGGAGCACCACACGGGGCTCGGTCCCAGGACCCTGGGATCATGACCTGAGCTGAAGGCAGATGCTTAACCGACTATCCAGCCAGGCGCCCCTTACATTAACTGTTGATAGCTTTACTCTATCTTGTCTTTTGTGTTCCTCAGTCTTAAAGTTTTCTTCATATAGTTCTTGCACATTTCTTTTTGGATGCATGTTTAAAAAGGGACTAAATAGGTTTGTATAGATGAAGGTTTTGATTTCTGCATATTAACTTTGTACCCAAACTCCTTACTGAACTTTTTATTGCTTGTAATAATTTCAGATGATTCAGTCTGCTTTATTGAAGTATAATTTACATACAATAAAACTCACCAATTTTAAGTGTGACTCACAGTGAGCTTTGACAAATGTATATAGTTATGTAACCATAATCACAATCAAGATACAGAACTTCCTGGGTTTTTTAGGTAAATAATTTATAACATCGGTAAATAATTATCATTTACCTCCTTTTCCCCATATTTATTCCTCTGATATTTTTTTCCCTCTGGAATTCCTCTGAAATATTGACCAATACTACCTCTAGGACAATATTAAATGGTACTAGTAATGGCGGATCTTCTTACCTCATTCATTGTTGACTTTTGGGGTGAGATAAATGTGGGATCTTCTGATTCCCCCTTGGGGGCCACCAAATGTGCGGCAACCTGATCGAGTGGGGCCAACTGTGGCACGAGTAGTAAAAGAATTCACCCAAGCAGAGCAAAGGGAGATAGAGGTTTATTGAATACACTGCAAGGAGAGACTGCTACAAANAAGGGAGATAGAGGTTTATTGAATACACTGCAAGGAGAGACTGCTACAAAGCAGTGGGGGGGGGGTGCTGTGTTAAAGGGGGAAGGTGAGGAAGTATGGGAACATGTGGAATTTTCCTTTTTTGGTACCTGTGTCCAGGTGTAAGTCACCCATTGGTTAGCTAGGGCTTACGGATATTTTGAGGTGGGTCGTCTAATGAGCCTATTTGTATATATATTTTTTTCATTTTGAAGGATTTACTTATCCATCTTTTTTTGCTAAGAATTTTTTAGTTTTATTTTTATCAAGAGTAGAGTTATATTGGGGCGCCTGGGTGGCACAGCGGTTGAGCGTCTGCCTTCGGCTCAGGGCGTGATCCCGGCGTTCTGGGATCGAGCCCCACATCAGGTTCCTCTGCTGGGAGCCTGCTTCTTTCTCTCCCACTTCCCGTGCTTGTGTTCCTTCTCTCGCTGGCTGTCTCTATCTCTGTTGAATAAATAAATAAAATCTTAAAAAAAAAAAAAAGAGTAGAGTTATATTATATGAAATGCCCTTTGAGCTCTTACAAAGTTGCAGTAATTATAATTTTTCTCCTTCAGTCTATTTAGGGCTGTATTAAGTGAATAATTTTCTACTTTTTTTTTTTAAGATTTTATTTATTTATGTGACAGAGATAGACAGCCAGCGAGAGAGGGAACACAGCAGGGGAGTGGGAGAGGAAGAAGCAGGCTCCCAGCGGAGGAGCCTGATGTGGGACTCGATCCCGGAATACCGGGATCACGCCCTGAGCCGAAGGCAGACGCTTAACGACTGCGCTACCCAGGCGCCCCATAATTTTCTACTTTTGACCCACCCCAGCAGTCCTAGAATTGTATTTGTTGTGATAGAATGGGAAATAGATATTTAGTCTTTGTCCCCAGGTTCCTGACACTTAC
>NC_048229.1:32329648-32383837 GCF_002007445.2 Ailuropoda melanoleuca | reverse complement strand
AGTTATATTGGGGCGCCTGGGTGGCACAGCGGTTAAGTGTCTGCCTTCGGCTCAGGGCGTGATCCCGGCGTTCTGGGATCGAGCCCCACATCAGGTTCCTCTGCTGGGAGCCTGCTTCTTTCTCTCCCACTTCCCGTGCTTGTGTTCCTTCTCTCGCTGGCTGTCTCTATCTCTGTTGAATAAATAAATAAAATCTTAAAAAAAAAAAAAAGAGTAGAGTTATATTATATGAAATGCCCTTTGAGCTCTTACAAAGTTGCAGTAATTATAATTTTTCTCCTTCAGTCTATTTAGGGCTGTATTAAGTGAATAATTTTCTACTTTTTTTTTTTAAGATTTTATTTATTTATGTGACAGAGATAGACAGCCAGCGAGAGAGGGAACACAGCAGGGGAGTGGGAGAGGAAGAAGCAGGCTCCCAGCGGAGGAGCCTGATGTGGGACTCGATCCCGGAATACCGGGATCACGCCCTGAGCCGAAGGCAGACGCTTAACGACTGCGCTACCCAGGCGCCCCATAATTTTCTACTTTTGACCCACCCCAGCAGTCCTAGAATTGTATTTGTTGTGATAGAATGGGAAATAGATATTTAGTCTTTGTCCCCAGGTTCCTGACACTTACTCCAAAACCTTTGGAACTTGGGAGTGGTTAATGTCTTTTGTATGTAAATGAGATAACTGGTAACTGGGGTCCCTAGAGAGCTTCAAGGTGGTCACCAGAAAGACCTAGGAATTTGAAGCCTTATCCCCCACCCCCTCTGGGGAGGGGCAAGTAGCTGGAGACATTTCACTCACCAGTGGGCCTGTGATGTAGATTTAATCAGAAATACTAATGTAATGAAGCCCCTGTAAAAACCCCTAAATGATGGGATTCAAAGAGCTTCCCGGTTAAGGTGTTGGGAGGGTGGTGCCCTCAGAGAGGCAAGGAAGCTCCATCTGTCTTCCCTCGTGTCTTGGCTTCTCTTCCCTTCGGCTGTCCCTGAGCTGGAGACTTTACAATAAACCAGTAATGGTTAAGTAAAAGGTGTTCCTGAGTTCTTGGAGTTGTTCAGGCAAATTATCAAAGCTACAGAAGGTGTTGGGGGAACCCCCAGTTTATAAGCTGTCAGTCAGAAGTAAGTACAGGAGGGCCCGAGACCTTGGCCGGCCTCTGAAGCGGAGGCCAGGCTTGTGGGACTGAGCCCCTAACCTGTGGTGTCTGGACTAACTCCAGGGCGTTAGTGTCAGAATTGAAGTCAATTGAACCCTCAGCTGGTGTCCAGAGAATTGGTCAGTGTGAGAAAAACCCCGGCACGTTTGATGTTGGATGTGTTGTGAGGAAGAAACAGATCACTTGGTTATACATAGCATATTATTTTTAAATGGGCTGCTGAATGCTATTTGCTTAACAGTTTTTGCATCAGTACTCATAAATACAGTTACTCCGTGGAGATTTTTGTTTCCTTTTGAATGCTCAGAAATGTTTATTGTCCTTATATTCAATGGCAGTTTTACTGGATATGAAATAATTGGGTTATCCTTTCTTTTGTTGGTGACTGTACAGTACAGCGCTGCCTTCTTCCAGCGTGGACCACGCGCTGGAGAAATAGGAGGGCAGCCTGAGTTTTACCTGAACGCTTTTTTTTTTTTTTGTAAGTTCAGTAAGTTTAATAGGATATACCTTACCAATTGAACTAAATCACTGTTTCCTAGAACCCAGTGAGCCCTTTTAATCGGTGGGTTTGAGCCATCTTAACTTCTGTTCTGTGTGTCCCTTACTGGGTTTTCAGCAATGTCTTTTCCATGTGTGTTTTATTTCCATAATAGAAAAATATCTATATTTCTCTTCTACTTCTCTGAGCTCGGCCTGTAAATGTTTTATCTACTTTTGTTGTCTCATATCTTTTCTAAGTACTTGCAGCTCTGTTTTACACTTTCACAAAGGGGATTGCATTTTTCTTTCTTTTCTTTTTTTTTTTTTTTAATTCATGGGAATATATTTTTATTTACTACATGGCAGTGTTTTGTGATATATGTTCTTTGCGGTTAGTTTTTCTTGTAACTTCCTTTTTTGCTGGTAGTCTTCCTGGAGATCTTGGGCACTTTTTTTTTTTTAATGATTTTTTTATTATATTATGTTAGTCACCATACAGTACATCCCCGGATTCCGATGTAAAGTTCGATGCTTCATTAGTTGCGTATAACACTCAGTGCACCATGCAATATGTGCCCTCCTTACTACCCATCACCGGTCTATCCCAATCCCCCACCCTCCTCCCCTCTGAGGCCCTCAGTTTGTTTCTCATAGTCCATAGTCTCTCATGTTTCATTCCCCCTTCTGATTACCCCCCCCTTCTTTATCCCTTTCTTCCCCTACCAATCATCCTAGTTCTTATGTTCCATAGATGAGAGAAATCATATGATAATTGTCTTTCTCTGCTTGACTTATTTCACTTAGCATTATCTCCTCCAGTGCCGTCCATGTTGCAGCAAATGTTGAGAATTCTCTTTCTGATAGCTGAGTAATATTCCATTGTATATATGGACTACAGCTTCTTAATCCAGTCATCTGTTGAAGGGCATCTAGGCTCCTTCCACGATTTAGCTATTGTGAACAATGCTGCTATGAACATTGGGGTGCATATGGCCCTTCTCTTCACTACGTCTGTATCTTTGGGGTAAACACCCAGTAGGGGCACTTTTTTTTAAAATTCTGGTAAAATGCACATAATATAAAATTTTCTGTCTTGACCATTTTTAAAAGTACTGTTCAGTATGTGCTGGATCCTTTTTCAGTTGTCATTCATCTTTGAATGAGGTGATTCCTTCCTCATCTGAAAACTTGTAGAAAATCTTTGGGGAGAAGGGCTGGCTGAGCTGGAGTTTTTCTTGAATATTCTGTATATGAACTGCCTACTAGCCTTTCTTGCCCTCAGACATCTGGAGTCGGTGATTGTGATGCCCCAGGCAGTCTCTCCATTGCCCTGCCTCCCTGACAGACTGCTTCCTGTAGGTTTGACCTGCGTGTGTGAGTCTTCGGGCCAGATGGGTCTGCCTCCATCACCCGGTCCTTGAGCCAGTTCCCACTGGTTGAAACAATGGATTGCTGGTTTTGCCCCCTTAGAATGAAGGGGTTACTTTTTCAGAAATAGGCTTGCACGCTTTGTCCGACATCTGTAACAACAGGCTTTCTCTTTCATCGCTTTCCCACACCCTCATCTGACCTTTACAACATTTGGCGTTTCTACTCATATATTGGGGTTTGGGGTCACACATGTCTCTAGTTTTGTCAAAGATGTGATGTTTCTGTTGCTCATTCTCCTGGTTGCTTTGTGTGATTCTCTAGCGGAGAAAGGAGTAAAGTCGTCTTTTTTCTGCCATTTTAAAACAAAGTAGTCTTCTAACTGAAATCAGTTAAGCATTCTGAAAAACTCATTTTTTTATGGTCCTTATTTTTTTACCTACTGATGAGAACTTCCTCACTACTACTGGTTGGGAAATTGCTGCTTTTGTATCATTGAAAAGTAACCTGAGCTTCTTAAGGGAATGGCCTCAGGGTTTTCTGAGAGGGATGTGTTTAGACCCTTTCCTGACTTCTCTCCATTAGCCTGGCTATTTCTGTCTTCCTCTGATTTTATTAGCATTTCATTTGGATCTTTGTCCTTGAGTACCCATTTCTTGTGTATACATCACTCTGCTGAGAAACTTGAGGAAGACACGTCTCCTCCAATACCAGGTGGCGTGTGCTGCAGGAGTAGGTGCAGACCGTTCTCGTCTCCAAAACAGGAAGCAGTTTGTGAGCTTGAGGTAACAGACCTGCAGACCCCTGTGGCTTCCTCGGGTCTTGTAGTATGGGGAAGTTCAGAGGTTTTCTTTTCTTTTTTAATGCCCCCTTTGTTTGTTTGTTTGTTTGTTTGTTTGTTTTAAAGATTTATTTGAGAGAGAGAGCAAGCATGAACAGGGAGGGGAGAAGGGAGAGAGAAAGAGAAGCAGACTCCCCACTGACTGTGGAGCCTGAGGCAGGGCTCGATCTCATGACCCTGAAATCACGATTGGAGCCAAAACCAAGACTCGGACACTCAGTCGACTGAGTCACCCAGGTGCCCCTTGTTTGTTTACTTTAAAGTAAACTCTACCCTCAACATGGGGCTCAAACCCACGACCCGAAGATCAAGAGTCACACACTCCAACCACTTAGCCGGCCAGACACCCCCATAGGTTTTCATTCTTTAGTCTACATAAAAAGAATAAAGTTCTTTTTGAGAGAATGGATTTTCTTTTTCACCACAGCCTTTATTATTATTATCATTATTTCTGTAGCTAAATTTTTCTTTTGCAGGTGGCCACAGAATATCTTATTGGTCTGGTCAGGCCAGGTTAAAATTTCAGTGGCTAAAGGAGTAGACTTTTTTCTTATCCATGATATTTGTCCTGGAGGATCAGCTCTGCATTTTCCTCACTCAGGGACCCAGATGAATGATGCTGGGTGCAAGAGGGAAAGAAACTCGTGGAGAATCTCATTCCAGCCATTAATGCTTCACTTCTACTCATCTGTCTTCTACTCATAAGGCATTGGTCAGAACTGGTCACGTGGCTTCACCTATCACAGGGGGGCAAGGGAGTTCACTCTTCTTGTTCCCAGGAGAGTGGGATGTTGGGAGAAGCCCTAGTGATGACCTCAGCCACCTGTCAGTTGTATCAGCAGAGTTGACAGGTGTTCCGTTTAGAATTTCTACTGTTTGGATTTGTATGGTTTTTTTTTTTTTTAACACACCAGTAGAGTGGAATGTCTGTGCCCAGTTCTGCACAGAACTTCCTGGGTGATCTTGCAGAGTGGGAATATTCTGAGCTAATCTCTTTGCTCTTTTCTGCATGATCTTACTTAATCTCCCTACAGTCCTGTGAGGTAGAAACTACTATTTTCCTATTTTAATGATGAGCTGGTATTGAGGAAAATTAAATCATTTGCCCAGAAGTGGCTTAACTAATAAGTAGTAGATTCGTCTCAAATGTTGATCTAATTCCAGAGCTCAAGCTCCTAATGTTATTTATTTGTATCTTAAGGCTTGAGTGTCCCCAACTTTAAAATGAGAGGTTTGGTTATTAGACTAGCTCATCTAGACAAGGGGCTTGCTGACCTAAAAATTTGCCCACCTTCTGAAAACTAGCATAGCAGCCCTGTTTGTCTGTACCTTGAAATGCTGGCCCTAAAAAGGTTTGGTGTTTCCCGAAAGTAGGGAACCAGAACCTACAACTGAATAATTTTAAAATGGAAATCTTTTTTTTTTTTTAAGATTTTATTTATTTAATCGACAGAGATAGAGACAGCCAGCGAGAGAGGGAACACAAGCAGGGGGAGTGGGAGAGGAAGAAGCAGGCTCATAGCGGAGGAGCCTGATGTGGGGCTTGATCCCATAACACCGGGATCATGCCCTGAGCCGAAGGCAGACGCTTAACGACTGCGCCGCCCAGGCGCCCCTAAAATGGAAATCTTGATATGGCAGAAAAACATGATTCATGGCAATACAAGTTACACTTCTCTTGTCCAGTTGTAGCATGGACCTTGACAACCAGACATCATGGTGGCTTGATTGTTTCTGGTCAAAATGTTTAGAGCCAGCGTTTTTTGTGAGTGGAGGATATATGCACAGCAGTAAATCAGGTGCTTTCTTTGACCTTCTAAATAAATTCAGCCATTAGGAGACCAGCTTTTAAAATAGGTTAAACTTAAAAAGTGTGTTTTTTGCTAGGTCTTTAGATTTTCATCTCCTTTTTAAAGCTTTTGCTGTTTTTATTGTAAAATGGGCACTCCTTGTTAAAGATAATCAAAGGGACGCCTGGGTGGCTCAGTCGTTAAGCATCTGCCTTAGGCTCAAAGTGTCATCCCAGTGTCCTGGGATCGAGCCCCTCATGGGGCTCCCTGCTCCGCTGGGAGCCTTTTTCTTCCTCTCCCACTCCTCCTGCTTGTGTCCCCTCTCTCGCTGGCAGTCTGTCTGTCAAATAAATAAATAAAATCTTTAAAAAAAAAAAAAAGATAACCAAAGGCACAGCGTCTAGAAATTATGCATTCGTGTGCTGTTGGTGGGAATATAAATAGATATGGCCATTTAAAAAAGATCATTTGGCAGAAACTGTTAACAGTTTTAAACTCTTAACGTCCTTGGTCCTAGCCACTGGCCCTTCTGGGAATTTGGCCTATGGAAATGTTTGCCTCTGTCCACAAAGTTATGTACGAGGATGTCTGTTAACAGAGGAGAAGAGTGCATCCATCTAGTGGAGTCCTAGGCAGGTGTTAAAAAGATGAGATTATCCGTATGTAACAATATGGAGCTATGTCCACGATTTATTGTAAAGTGAGAAAAGCAGGTTGTAAAATAATGTGTGTAGTATGATCCCACTCAGAAGAAACCTGTGTGTATGTGTTTATGACATGATGGGGAAAATGTCAGGGTGCTTGGCTGGCTCAGTCGGAGGAGCTTGTGACTCTTGATCTTGGAGCTGTGGGTTTGAGCCTCGCATTGGGTGTAGAGATTGCTAAAAAAAGAAGAAAGAAAGAAAAAGACTGTTTGAAATTAGCAAAGATTTCAGGAGTGTCTCCCCAGGTGGTGCTGGGAGAGGAGGGAGATTTTTGATAGGGATAGTGGTGAAAAATAAGCCTTTCACTATTTATGTATGATTTGTATAATTGCTGCATTGTATGAAAAGGAATTTAACAATAAATGTTACATTACCTTTTTTAAAAAGATTTTATTTATTTATTTTAGAGAGAACTTGCATAAGCAGCGGGGAGGGACAGAGGGAGAAGGAGAAAAAGAATCTCAAACAGACTCCATGCTGAGCATGGAGCCCAACACGGCCTGATCTCACCACCCTGAGACCGTGACCTGAGCCGAAGTCAAGAGTCGGATGCTTAACCGACTAGGCCACCCAGGCCCCCAGTGTTACATTACTTCTTTAAAAATCAAACTGTATAGAACTGTTTGAAGTAAAAAAGTAAAGTCACTTTTTCATTCCTCAGAGTTATCTGCTGTTAGGAGTTTGAATTGTTCCTTCACAGAGATTTCTTTTCTCTGCGTACATGTACACATAATGTATAGCATGTGCTCCTTGTTTTTCCACGAAGGGAGCAAGACCAAACATACTGTTCTGTGCCTTGCTTTTTTCCTCACCTAAAAGTACATTGTGGACAGTTTCCCATATTGGTAGGTGTAAACTTGTAGTACTGCTTCCTCCTCATCCCCCCCCTTCCTCCCCTTGCTCACTGCATGGTATTTCTTGGTTTGGACATACTGTATAATTTATTTGCTCAGTCTCCCATTGAAAGACTTTGCTTCCAGTCTTGTATTATAAACAGTACTACAGTGGCTGTCTGTCTACAGGTGTATATGCACACGTGCAAATGTGTCCGTAGAATAAATACCTCAGAGTGGACTGATGTGTGTACGTTTTGTATTTTGATGGACATTGCCAAAATGCTGTCCAGTGCTGTCACCCCCTCTGCAGCATATAAAGGCAACACCATGGTTTTAAGTGGTAACACATTAGAATGGGAAAGTGCCTTAAAAATCATCTAGTTCAGGGGCACCTGGGTGGCTCAGGTCATGATCCCAGGGTTTTGGGGTCAGGTTCCCTGCTCAGCAGGGAATCTTCTCCCTCTCCCTCTCCACTCCACCCCCGCCACTCTTGCTCGCTCTCTCTCAAATAAATCTTTTTCAAAAAAATCATCTAGTTCAGCTCTCTGCAACACCGTGACTCTTGTGAATATGTTGAAGAAGAGGAACAAAGGAATACATACTGTATGATTCTTTTCTATAAAGTAGAAAACGGAAAATGAGCTGTGCTATTAGAAATCAGAATAGTGGGGCGCCTGGGTGGCTCAGTCGTTGGGCGTCTGCCTTAGGCTCAGGACGTGATCCCGGCATTATGGGATCGAGCCCCGCATCAGGTTCCTCCACTGGGAGCCTGCTTCTTCCTCTCCCACTCCCCCTGCTTGTGTTCCCTCTCTCGCTAGCTGTCTCTCTCTGTCTAATAAATAAATAAATCTTTAAAAAAAAAAATCAGGGGCGCCTGGGTGGCACAGCGATTAGGCGTCTGCCTTCGGCTCAGGGCGTGATCCCGGCGTTGTGGGATCGAGCCCCACATCAGGCTCCTCCGCTATGAGCCTGCTTCTTCCTCTCCCACTCCCCCTGCTTGTGTTCCCTCTCTCTGGCTCTCTCTCTCTCTCTGTCAAATAAAAAAAAATAAAATAATAAAATCTTTAAAAAAAAAAAAAGAAGAAGAAGTTGGACCTTTGACTGAGCTACCCAGGTGCCCATAGTGCATGTGACCCCTAATCTCAGGGTTGTCAGTTTGAGCCCCATGTTGGGTGTAGAGATCTTTAAAAAATGAAATCTTTAAAAAAATAAAACTTACAAATGTGTATTATACTTCAGTAAAAGGCTTTTTAAAGCATCTAGTCCAACTCTTTCATTTCACAGATAAAACCTCAAGAGTTGAAAGTTTCCATTTCTCTCCTACCATATGCAGCTGAGGTTTCCTGAGAGCCTTGTGCTTGAAGCCAGAGCCCTTGCCTGTCTTGCCAAGGCTGGACTAGTGATGCTCTTGGCACCCAGAAGTGCTGTGAATGTGTGACCATGTCTCTCACCTTGAGCCCCTAAAGAATAGCGGTGTGTCTGAGAGGCAGCTGATGCGCCAAATGGAGTTTCTGGGTTGATAGCTCACACCACTGTGTTTGGGAAAATCCCGGCCTGGGGCCCCATGCTCCGTCAATAGACAGACGTGCTCAGGAAGGTTTGCCGACTGCCGAGAAAGTCAGGTTGTCTGTTAATGCCAGCCTGCCTCTCACTCGTGATTTCTCCTACTCACTCCATCATCTCACTGTGTCCTAATCTATGCTCTCCGCTGCTTTTTCCTGATTAGGCCAGTCCCTGTTTCACATAATTGTATCCTCTTCAGGAAAATTATTTGCTCAAAGTAAAAAGGAAACCGATTTCTGTTTTATCCTTCCTGGCCTCCTTTGGGAGGATGGTAGAGTGGTAGATTCCAAGGAATTGGTTGCATGGTGTGTGGCTCCAAGATGGGAGATTTTCAGCATCGAAGATTCCTTTATTTTGCTGTGGAGATTGTATCTGGAAACCTTCTGGGATTCAAAGCATAGTTGGATGTTGGAACATTTCCCGTGTTCCAAAATTACTGTCTTTGACTGGAGATTGAGGTCTGTTCTGAGCATTGCACACACACTGTTGACTTTGCTAGCGCTGGAGCACGTCTTTGTGGATGCCCTGCTTGATCGTGAGTTAGAAATAATGGCTGAATTACGAAAGCCAACCCTCTTTACATAAGACAGCCTCATGAGCATGATACGTGCCGTGTCCTGATAATACCAAGAGATTTGTGTAAACTTCAAGTAAGCGTGTGAAGTCCAGACTGGCCTCCTCTTAAATCCTGAAACATCCGTGACACATGGAGGAAGTGTTAAAGTTGCTGATCTGTTCTAAGGGAACACTGGTAAATACAGCGCTGGGGGAGGGACAGTCCACATACAATGTTGGAGTCAGTCCTTATTTTGAACCAGACAGGGCTTTCTATAGGTGGGCTCTCTCTCACTAGACAACTCCCACGTTAGACCTTACTGTAAGCCCCTAGCCCATCTCACCACTTTCTTCCCTTTTGTTTTCCTTTTATCCTCTGCCTGCCGTCCTCCCCTCTGGCTTCAGCATATCCATCTGTTTTCAGAGGCCCAACATGAATCCTGCCTTCTTGCTGACTGACCATCCTTACTATCTTTAAGTGTGATTTCACTTATCACATCCTCACCTTGTCTCCCTAAGTTACCATCTCCTGAAAAGACAAGACGGTGCTGTTAATTTTTATATCCCCACTGCCCGTGACATTCAGAGTGTGTCACCTGGTAGTATGCTTTCCACAGTGACTGATTGCTGTGATACTCTGCTGCCCAGATGTCACCCTATGTCATACTGAATCATCAGAGATGAGATTATTATAAATTGAAAATTCAATTTCTGACTTATTTTGTGAACTTGAGCAGGTGACATCTTTGTCTTCCTTTATAACCATAGGTCAACCTCCACTGAAAAACTGTGACAAGTAATTTTCAAGTTCTGACTGACTCAGCTGGCTGTCTGCATTTGGGATTGTATTTGCATGACAGGACGGTTTCAGTTCAGCGGAGGGCTTGATGTGGCTTGTTGGAGCTTAGAGGGAAAAGATTTTACCTTGGGTTTAAAGTCAATATGTGAGGGGCGCCTGGGTGGCACAGCGGTTAAGCGTCTGCCTTCGGCTCAGGGCGTGATCCCGGCGTTATGGGATCGAGCCCCACATCAGGCTCCTCTGCTGTGAGCCTGCTTCTTCCTCTCCCACTCCCCCTGCTTGTGTTCCCTCTCTCACTGGCTGTCTCTATCTCTGTCAAATAAATAAATAAAATCTTTAAAAAAAAAAATAAAGTCAATATGTGAATTCTTTAAGAAGAAAGAATAGGCATGAGCCAATGTGGACCCATGGTGAGACTAAAAGTCTGAAAAACTTGCAGAAACGAACAGTCCTACCAATATACAACATGGATTTAAAGGGATTTAGTTCCCCTTCGTGTTTTTATCTGGTTCTCATAATACCATTTTTTTATATCCTTCCCTATATTTTGTGTCACTTTACCAACTTATTAAATCCCCAATTCAAGGCTTTTCAAAGATTTTTGTTTTACAGATGTAATTTTTTTTTACCTAAATCATATTTCCTAAGTTGTTAGTTTATAATGTGTATAATTAGTCTTTTTCAATTCCACTTCCCATCTACCCCAATTGCTCTTTTTATTAGTAAATTCTGTGTAGCCCCATAATGTTTAGTTTTTACTATCCTAAGAGAGAAATAGGGACCTGTTATGTGCCAGTTCCCTTAGGTGCTGGAGGTTCAGAGATGAATAGGGCAGTTCAGATTGTCCTAGAAGGGCTGTCAGTCTAGCAAAGATTATAGTCAAGGCCAAGTCAGTAAAGGGAGTAGTTGGTTGGAAACCTTCCATCTTTCTCCAGCCCCAGTCCCAGCTTCATTTATATACTGAGCAGCCCCCAGGGTCCACCGGGCAACCTTCCAACCTGCCCCTATGTGATGTTTTCTCTTGGATCTTTCGAAGATATTTTACTTTTTTTTTTTTCCTTTTTTTGGCAAAATATCTGTGTGGATTTTTTTTAAAAATTGTTTTGTTTAGGGACGCCTGGGTGGCTCAGTCCGTTAAGCGTCTGCCTTCGGCTCAGGTCGTGATCCCGGTGTCCCGGGATCGAGTCCCACATCGGGCTCCCCGCTCGGCAGGTAGCCTGCTTCTCCCTCTGCCTGCTGCTCCCCCTGCTTGTGTGCTCGCTCTCTCTCTCTGTGACAAATAAATAAATAAAATCTTTAAAAAATAAATAAAATAAAAAAATAAAAATTGTTTTGTTTAGTGTATTTTAACCATTCCGTTGAGGTTTTTATTTGGTTTATGTTTAAAATGCAGTTGAACATCTTTGTAATATATAGCCTTTCAATCCAAGATCATGCTATCTATTTTTTTCCTTTTCCTATTTTCATATTTAGTCATTACAGTTGTTTGTCTTTACTTTCTAGGGTTGATGGGGTAGGGTGCACACAATAAATTAATGTATCAGTCTATAAATGCTTTGGGGACTGTCGAGTACAAGGCATTTTTAATGCTGAGGAGAGCCTGAGGAAGCCAAAGGCCAGGTCCCATTAGAGAGATAGCTACATGGAAGAGAATGTAATTGGTGAATATAGTTCACGGCAGTGAATTTGCCCAGTGTCTATGAGGCTGAGGCATGAGGTGGAAACAAGGGAAGGAAGGAAATCAATCCCTTGAGCTGGCTTGGTACATGTCAGGGGTGGTGGCCAGGCCTGAAAGATAGCTTGGATCTATCCTTCTTCCTTCCTTCCTTCCTTCCTTCCTTCCTTCCTTCCTTCCTTCCTTCCTTCCTCTCTCTCTGTCTTCTTTCTTTTCTTTTTTCTTTTCTTTTCTTTTCTTTTTTCTTTTTTTTCTTTTCTTTCTTTTCTTTTTCTTTCTTTCTTTTCTTTTCTTTTCTTTTCTTTTCTTTTCTTTCTTTCTTTCGATTTATTTATTTATTTATTTATTTATTTGTTTGTTTGTTTGTTTGTTTGTTTGAAAAAGAGAGAGAGAGAACCAGCAGAGGGAGAAGGAGACTCCCTGTTGATCAGCGAGCCCAATGCGGGGCTCTATCCCAGGACCCTGGGATCATGACCTGAGCCCAAGGCAGACGCTTAACCTACTGATCACCCAGGCGCCCCAATAACTTGGATTCTGTAGCAGACACTGGGTGGGGAAGAATCTTCCAGGCAGGGGAAGCCCGCTGCACGAGATTCGGGTGTCGGAGGTGAGAGGTGCCGCTGACCACAAGGCTCTGCTGTGCTGGAGTCCTTGGAACACCAGTCTCCAGCATTTGGACTTGGCCAAGCCTTTGCAGACTCTCTGTCTTGGATCCCTAGGATCCCAAAGAAGTGCTTCTGCGTGGGGATGGGGATCTTCCCCCCTAAGGTTTAGTTTCAGATTTCATTTGGAAAAGGGGTTTTGTTGTTCCCGAGAAAGCTTGTCAGCCCTCGCTATCATCAATGGGAAGGCAGGGTTTGAAGGTTTTCATCTGAGAGAATTTGCTGAACTTTATCAGCATGAAGCTGAGTCCTCTCCGTCTTCAGTCACTCTGGTTAGTCAGTCCTCAGGGTCCCGAATCTGGCCCCGCCTCTGCATTTAGTCCGCCTTCCCAGTTGATGGGCATGGCCTGTTGGTAACTGGACTTTACACTTCTCGGCTTGTGTCCTTCTTGGTCCCTTATCCACACTGCTGCAAATGTCTGTCAGTAATAAATGAGATTGCGTCACCTTCCCCTGTTTAGAATTCTTCAGTGGCTCTCCGTCACCTCCACAATAAAGTTTTATGCTGTTGCCAGCAGGATCCAGCCCCTGCCCATCATCTAGCCTCACCTCTGGCCATTTCTTTCATCTGCAACAATAAAATTTAGCCACACACGTTAGAACTGTGTGCAGTTCCTTAAGCTCTTGTGATACCTCTCACCCGCAGTGCCATCACTTGCGGTTCCATTTCAAGAGTCCCCTCCTGGAGTCCTTCTCTGACCTACCCTCTGAGTCAGGACCCCCCCGCCCCCAGCCCCATCCCATGTTCTATGGGGCTCTGTGCAGTCCTGTGTGACCACTCAGTCACACTGAACTCCAGTTGTTTTCCTTCCTCAATAGATCCTAAGTTCCTTGAGGGAAGGGACTGGATCTTCATCATTGTATCCTGCAAGCCAAGGACACAGGGCTCTAATGAATGGCTATGAATGACCAACTAGTATAGAGACATTCAAAAGACCTCTTCCCTCAAAACTTCCATTCAGTGGAAAAATGGAATTGTATGCACAGAAAAGGAGAAGTAAAAAGATGCATAGAATATAAACCTTCAGCAAGGTTGCGACATCGGAGTAGAAACCGATTTCCCTGTGTTCTTAATGTGAGGGCTAGAGGGTGTACTGCTAACAGTCCAGGGAACATATGAAACTTCAGAGGTACGGTATTTAAGTAGACAGGCTTGGAAGGAAAGGGGCTGTAAGTCAGATCAGGGCAAGAGAGTGAGTGAATCAGGCTGCCAGGACTAATGGGAGACGTGGTGTCCTGAGTGAGGGTGCTGGCCGTGGAGATTCAAACACATCTTTCCTGGGTTTGGAGAAATGTCTGAAAATCATTTTAGAATTTAGGGTTTAAAATAATACGGAGAGGGGCGCCTGGGTGGCACAGTGGTTGAGCATCTGCCTTCGGCTCAGGGCGTGATCCCGGCGTTATGGGATCGAGCCCCACATCAGGCTCCTCTGCTATGAGCCTGCTTCTTCCTATCCCGCTCCCCCTGCTTGTGTTCCCTCTCTCGCTGGCTGTCTCTATCTCTGTCGAATAAATAAAAAATAAAATCTTTAAAAAAAATAAAATAAAAATAAAAATAAAATAATACGGAGAAGGCAGCATTACTCTTTATAGGCAAAGAGTGCTGACCACCCAGATGTCCAGTTGACAAATGGATGAACAGGCTCTCTATACAATGGAGTATTACTCAGCCCTAAAAAGGCACCAAGTATCTACATACTACAGCAGGGGTGACCCTTGAAAAAAATATGTTAAGTCAAGCCAGTCACAGGGACCACATGTCTGAGGATTCTGTTTATATGAAATGTTCAGAATAGGCAAATCTAAAAGACAGAAAGTAGACTAGTGGTTACCAGGGCCAGGGCCTTCAGGGGTATGGAGTTTCTTCGGGGGGTTGATGAAAATGTTCTAAAATTGATTGTGGTGATGGCTACACAACTCTGTAAAATTACTTAAAAATCACTGAACTATATACTATATATATTATATATATGATTATATATTACATACAGGGCTATTGTATGGTATGTGAATTGTATCTCCATAACAGTAAAATATAACAACAACAACAACAGTATGTGGAGGACAAGTGGATGGGTGTTCTCCTCCAGGTTTATACTTCACATTTCTCAGTCCACAGCAGCTGGGCTGGTATTAATTCGAAGGTGGGTCCTTAGAGAAGAGACCTGTCTGACAAAGATTCCTCATTGCCCGATGATCTCCGAGTCTCACACGCCCTGGGGCTGCTGCTTCAAGGGTATAAAGACAAAGAGTGGACCGTCCTGCTAAATAACTGTGGGATGAATTGTTTCTGTGGGTGTCGTGCACCTGAGAGAAGCAGTGGGTTTTCTGTCCTAGCCCTAGGTCTCTGAACTTGCGCCCTTGTTCGATATCGCTGCTGCGTGTATTCCTGGGTTGGAGCCAGCTTCTGAGATTACTTCCATCTCTGTTTCTCCTTCTGTCCTCTCCATCATCTGGAATCCTTCCCCGAATACCCACTCTCCCACCTGCCCAAAGCAGGGTGAGGTCTTACTACCAGTAGAAGTAGTAGGTTCTCTGCTGCGGGTATGCAGCCCCGTTTCAGTGCTGCCTCTCGGATTCATCCGGCCACTTCGCTTCCCCGTGTCCTGCAACACTGCTTCCCTGTAAGGAACTCAAGGGTAGGAACTGTCTCTTCTTTGCCATCACCTACATGGCACCTGACTGACGTGGCGTAGGCACTTAGGTATTTATCGAAGGGGTAAGTGACGTTTCCTCCTGTGCGCTAAGTTGGTTAAGTTAGGACAGCTATAGGAAATCAAGTCACTAGATGCAAGATGAGTTCTCAAGGATTGATCACTTGGAGATCTCTTATTGGCTACAGTCTGTCTACATGTTTGCTTTCCTTTTTCCTTGCCCAGACTCTTGTAGTGCATAAAGTTTTGTTTCACCTTTGAAGGCTGTAGGATGCTCCTGCCACAACGGCTGTTTTTGGAGTTTGCTGACATACTTGTTGTTGCAGGGACATAGTGGTGTTAGAGCAGATAACTTGGGGAAGAGCAGATTCTCAGACCCCTGGAGTCTGTAACTTGAAGGACTGTGCAGGCAGGTGTATTTTTTACTTAGCGGTGCTTAACCTAGGGTCTGTGGATGGGCTTCTGGAGATCTGTGAACCCCTGAAAATCAGTGCAGAGGTTGTGTGTGCATGTGTGTGCCCACGCATGCACACTGTGGGTAGACCGGAATCTACGGCCTTCTTCGTCAGGTTGGCAAAGTGAGGGGTGTCTCCTCCCAAGAGGTTAAATACGCTATGCAGCCGGGTGTTTGTGGAATACCTACTGTGTGACCCAGAATAAGCAAGGATGATGACACACCCTTGTCCTCAAGGAGTTCATGATCCAATAAAAGTAAAAAGATTTAGCCCTAAACCACTCAGAGCTGACAAAAGAAAACTCTGTGAGGGCTGGGTAGGTAGAGTTCCGGGACTTAAAGGATAAGTAAGAGTGAAGTGATTGAGCCTAGACCAAATAGTTTTCTCTTCCCGGAGCTCCAGACAGGAGACCTCATTAACTTCTCAGTGATTCCATGTGTCCCGGTGGCCAAAGCAGGTATAGTCCACCTCCAGCTTTACTGTGTGCCTGTCCCCTCCCACTGGATCCTTTCCAGGTGGAGAGTCACTCACTGATCACACATGCTCATGACAAATAGCAGTAATGGCAGCTAATAAAAGTGTTTTTATGTGGTAAGTTTAGCTCCTGACTGTACTTCCGGTGTCTCACCTCCAGGTTGTAGATTGAAAATAGACAACCGTCAGGGGTTTTATCCCTCCCCACAGAGAGACGGCCTAGCATGCGTGTCTCTCTTGTGTCTTCACAGTGATCGTGGGAAAGCCTCCCAGTGTTCAGGAGCACTTTGATAGTGCTTCCCAGTTCTTCAGAACATACCAACCCTCTCTTAACTGGAACTGCCCTCCAAAAAACCCCACCAAACTCACACATGGAAAATGGCTGCTAAGTGTTGGAATAAGTAATATGAATATAATTTTCAGCTTTATAACTGAGAGCAAATTATAACGTTGCCCTGATGAGAGACAGCAGGACAAAAGGCCAAACTATTACTTGAGCTGATTTCCTACAGCTGTTGGTGAGCTGCAGGTTGCTTAATCTAATTGGGAAATGCTCTTCATGCAGCCCTTGCAGGCAGCGCAAAACCTTTCACAGAGAGGGGCCATCCGTGGGCAGTGTGGCAGGTAGGATCCTGTGCGAGTTCCTTAACTTCTAAGGTTTGGTTTCTTTGACTGTAAAATGAAGATGGAAACCACTCCCTTGCAGGGCGGTTGAGGGTATTAAGGGAGATCATGCATACTGAGTGCGGGTTTGGAGCCCACATTGCCTGGCCCAGTGCTAAGTGCTTCCATGAGTCTTGTTTCATTCTCATGGAGGTCCTCGGAGATGGACATGATTTCCAATTTTCTGATAAGGGAAATGGGTTCAGAAAGGTGAAGATAGGGGCTGGGATTCTAACCCAGAGCTGTTTACCTTCTTGGCCACATTGCTTCCCTTTACTGGAATAATTTGAAGCCCAAAGAAGACAGTGCCCTAGCAGCTCCTGGAGCGTGGAATCAGGCCAGCTGCTGTTGGACTCTGCTGCCCACATCGACTCTCCTTCTTCCTCCCTGACTGCACGAGAGCTGTTTTGTTTCTCCTGATCCCAGATCTGTGAGGACTGTTCGACACCACTTCTCCAGCTCCTCCCGCAGTTCAGTTCTGATGCGGGCTGCCCAGAGTTGATCACTGTCAGACTCCACAGGTTTAAAGACTCACTCTCCCAAGACCATCCTCACTTCAGACACCAGTTGCAAGTATTAGATCCCCAAGTTACCCACACTTCTCTCTGATTTGGCCACAAAGTCAGGGGTTCCCTCCACCTCCCCCCAGATTCAATAATTTGGTAGAACGACTCACAGAACTCTGGACGATGCTATACTTACTCTTACAGTTGGTTATACAGGATACAGCTCCAGAACAGCCAAATGGAGAGATGCTAAGACAAAGTACAGGGGATGGGGCATGTGCCCTCTCTGAGCGTGCCAGCTTCCCCGCACCTGGACGTGTTCCCCGACCCAGAAGCTCTCTAGATCCTGTTGTTAGGGGTGTTCTGGAGGTTCCATGAGTTAGACATAGCTGATTAAGTCGTTGACTGTTGACTGTCGGTGATTGGGCTCACTCTCCAGCCCCTCTCTAACGGAGGGGGGCTGAAAATTCTAACCCTTTAATCCACACTTGGTTTTTGTGGTGACCAGTCCCCACCCTGAAGCTATCTAGCCACCCCCCCCCAAGAGTCAATTATCATTGACTCATTATCATAAACTCAGGTATGGTTGGAAGGGGCTTGTTATGAATAACAAAAGACATTCTTATCTTTGATTTAAGGAAATTCCAAGGGTTTTAGGAGCTCTATGTCAGGAACTAGGGACAAAGAACGACTATATTTGCTATTATACCACACTGCCCCTGCCCCTTCCCATGGGGTTCCTAAGTTTAAGATCTTGCCAGTAGGTTTCCTCTGCCCCTCTGAGGGTACCTAGGACTGAGGAGGCAGCTGTCCTCCAAGGCTGCGAAGGAGCAACAGGAAGAGCCCAGCCCTGGGCCAGCGTGCCCCTCATCAGCGTGGAGAGAGCCCTGTGCTCATGCTTTTTCTTCCCAGATCACCTTATATACTTCATACGGTATTAATCTCAAAGTACCACTACTCCGTCTTTATAAGAGAAGAAACAAATCCGGAGTCCTCTGGGCCTCGGAGGCACTCACAGCCCGTTGGAATGGAAAGGATCCACATTACAACTCTTTTTTCTTCGTTTTTGTTGTTGCTGTTCTTCGTTTGTTTGGTTTTAGGATTTTTTTTAATTTATTTATTTGAGAAAAAGTGCGAAAGCATGAGCTGGGGCAGGGGCAGAGGGAGAAACAGACTCCCCAGTGAGCAGGGAGCCCAGCGCAGGCATCAGTCCCAGGACCCTGAGATCATGACCTGAGCCGAAGGCAGATGCTTAACTGACTGAGCCCCCCAGGCGCCCCCCAGCTCTTTCTTCTTTGGTTTCAGGCTGCTGAAACTGTGAGCTTTGTAGCATCAGACTGAGCAGATTCAGAATTTTACCAAGTTCTTTTAACACTTAGGAGGCAGCTACCCCAAAAAGCCTCCAGAGTTCCATCCTCATTCATCATAGCCACTTTCTAGAGCTATTGTGGAGGAGCTGTGGTGGGACCGGAGTTGTTCAATCCAGTCAGCTATTTCCCTGTAGTCGGCTCAGACCTCTGTGGTTCTGTCTTTCAGAGAAGGCCGCCGATTGCAGTATAGATACTCCCATCTATCACTGTAACGGTTTAATAGGTGCAGTTATGGCTGGAGTACACCAACAGGCTTTATGTGAGTAATTGCCGTATTTATACTGCTTTGAATTGATGATAAAGTGTTGAAATAGGAGGTGTGCGGTTTCATCTGCTGTGATTTTTATGGGGGTTCTGTGTTACTTAATCTCTCCCTCCCCCTATAATTGTAGCTTTGTTAGCGAGTTGCTTACCCATAATCTAAATAGTTGTAAAAACAAAGGTTTCTCCACTTTTTTTTGACTGCTTCCCATGTGCCCATTTCTTTTTTTTTTTTTTTTTTTTAAAGATTTTATTTATTTATTTGACAGAGATAGAGACAGTCAGCGAGAGAGGGAACACAAGCAGGGGGAGTGGGAGAGGAAGAAGCAGGCTCATAGTGGAGGAGCCTGATGTGGGGCTATCCCATAACGCCGGGATCACGCCCTGAGCCGAAGGCAGACGCTTAACCGCTGTGCCACCCAGGCGCCCCCCCATGTGCCCATTTCTGACCACCGTCCGATTTTCTGTTCACTTGTAAGTCACCATAAGCCGCTTGCACCCTAAACATGCCCCCTTGCCGTGAAAGCAGGCAATAGGCTCCACTTCGGCCTCTTGCAGATAAGCGGAGTTTGTGTAGCTTGTGACTCCGGGCTGCTAGCGGATTTCCTCAGGACCCAGTGCCCCGATCAGAACAGCATGCCCTGGCAAGCTGCCTGGAGCATCCAGCAGCCAGAGAGAAGGAAAGCTTGTTGCACAGAGTAATCCTGCCCTTCCATCCAAGACAGAAATAGTCTGGGTGGAAGCCCAAATCCCCGAGACAGTTCCGACAGGCCTGCCTGGCCGGGCTGTTCCGGTCGTGCTTTCCCTCTGCGCAGTGGTGAGCTTAGCAAGCCAGGCTGCTCTGCCCTCAGCGAGCTGACCCGAGAAGGGGCTGCATTTGCTCCTCCAGTCAGTTCAGCAGACGGTCAGTGAGAGCAGCCCGGGCACGTGGTACCCACTCCGTGCTTCCATGTGCCGTTGAACCGTGACCCGAGGGGGACTCCTTTGGCCCTCGCTCCCCCTTTCTCCTTCACTCGCATGCCTGCACGCGTGGTTCTCTGTCCAGCTTCTGGGGAGGGGTGCAGCCCACTTGTGGGGGATCCCAGCCAAAGCCAAACTATGGCCCTGCCTTCTGAAAGTGAACAATCCAGATTGGGAAGCCACACACAGAATAGCACATGACTGACCCCGGTGAGAGAATGAATTTATCACTAAGTCCCCGGGACCTCCACAGGGACTCGTGGAGGCAGGGAGCGCAGACCCTCAGCCAGGACATAAAGGAAGGTAGGAGTTGGGCACACTTGTTTATGAAACCTCTTCTCCGTGCTGGCCAGGCCCAAGGCTTGCAGTGTCCCACATTCCAGGGGCTCGGAAGGCCTGCCAGTATGCCTGGAGGCAGGAGGCTAGTGGAGAACACAGCTTCAGTCCTCGTCCTCCCTCTCTTCAACCAGAGACTGCACTGTATTTCTCCTTCCCTCCTTTCCGGGGGTAGTTGCTGGACGCCTTCTTCAGGTACAAGCTACTGTGCCAAATCCAGATACCTAGAAGGGTCATCGGAGAAGCCTGCCTGCTCCCATGGCCTCCTCGGGGGGCCAGCATGCAGCAGATAGCCTCACAGCTGTACGAGGACTCGCCAGTTTGCCGATGCCGTGTGAGAAAGTACAGGGCGAGTGGTGTGTAGATATTTAAGCGCAGGCTCTGGGGCCGGACTGCGTGGGTTCCAGAGCAGCCCTGCAGTTCGTTTGCCATGTGGCTCAGTCTCTCCCACTTTAAAATGGGAATCCTAATGGTGGTAGTGTACAGCTCACAGGGAGTTGTGAGACCTTGGCCAGATGGTGCACGTCACATGCTTATCCCTGAGCCTGGCCCGTGGCAGAAGCGCTGCATAAATGGAAGCAGTTGCCATAACACATCTTATTTAGATCTGGGGCTCAGAAAAGCCCTCTCTGAGGGAGCGAGGGTTTGCCAGCCAAAAAAATGGAGGTAAAAGTGGTAGCAACAACCTGTAGGAAGGCCCTGAGGCAAGAAAAGGCCAGTGCTTCCAAGCCAGCCTGATGGGGGCGCCAGGGAGCAGCCCCCCCCCCCCCCCCCCCCCCCCCCCGCCACGTGTGGTAGAGTTTGTATTTGATCCTAGGTGCAGAGCGGAAGGATCGCCGACCGGTGGGTACTACAACCCCCTTTTCTGCTTGAGGATTTTAGGCCTCTAACCTATGAAAAGTGCTCTTCTTACTGAGGAAAGGGAAGCCAGGAAAGGAGGACACTGGGCTGTCATTGGTGACATCTTTGTTCCTTTCATGGTTCATTGGGAATCAGGAACCTGAAAAAACTTAACCTCTGCCCTCATTAATGCTTGGGAGGAACCTGCCTTGACCTCAAGGGGCCTTTCTACTCGGGGGCCTGTTGGAAAGGAAGTTGGCATTGTACACATGGGGCTGGTGGTGACACGTTGTACCTGTATGCTAGCTGGGGCTGTTTCTTTGTCAGTAGCTCTTTGTTAGCCAGTGAGACCCCTCACTGTGGTGGCACCAGCTCGCCTCAGAGTCACACGGCTATCACCCCCGTGCCACTGGGCTTGTGTGAGTGCCGACGAAGTCACACCCAGAGCCCCAAGGATGCTCGAATTCTTGGCAGAAGGGTCTCCCAGCTGCTCCTGGCTTGAAGCATTGATTGCTGCTTTGCAGGGTACAGTCTGCTCACCTCGATTATGGGTCACACTCTCCTCTCCCCTCCGTCCCGTGCTGCCCGGAACAGGCGGTGTCAACTTTAGGCTGACCTAAAGTTCACTTTGTCAGTGTTTCTTAAACACATCTGTGGGGGTGTGCGTTTTCTTGAAAGTCAGGAAAAATACAGAGCCCCTTGTTTGGCTCAGAGCAGAGTCCAGAAGCCCTCTTTCACAGTTAATGGCAGTAAATACATGGGTAGCTTATGAAGGATCAGCCAGATGCTAGAGCCATATGATGCCCCAGACCTGGTGTGATATTTTCATCTCTTCCCTCCAGATCTCTTCTCTCCCTTCCTCCTCAGCCTCGAGATTTATGACATGACTGTGTGTATGTACAATAGCGTTGGAAATTTATAAAGCCACAGTGCCTACTTGTGGGGCTAACACCCGGTCAAGCAGTCATAATAGAGTGTTAGTGGCATTCTGTCATGGGGAGAAAGGAGGTCTGGCATTGCCAGAAACAGATCTTGATTGACGAGGGAATTACCAAGGGAAGACAGCTAACAAAGGGGCACTGGCGGGGCCAAAGTGACCCTAGTGTTCAAGTAACAGAAGAGCCAGAAAATCATTCCAAGCACATCCAAAACAGGAAGGCAACAGGGAGATCTGGTGGGGACTCTTTCAGGTCGTCAATAGTAGAACTGCATCACAGGAATAAAGCAGGGACACTTGCCATTGGCTGGCTTTTTTCTCTGGCTAGGAGGCAGCATTTTTTCTGAAGCTCTTCCTCCTCACCCTCCAGTTGACAGAGGAGAAGGCCGAGTGGGCTGTGAATGAAGAGATGAACGCATAGGATTGCACAGGGGAAATGTTCTCAGAGCCCGTAACGGAGCTGGCATTTACAGGGTGTAAGCCACACACCACATAGGCAAGGACAAGGGACGGCAACCTACCATCCCAGGCACTAGAGCACCCTGTGCAGTCATCTGAGCCGGAGCCTGAGTGAGCCAGCTCAGGGCCTGCCCCCACTGCCTACCCAGCCCTGTGGCCTTGGGCAAATGGCTCAGCCTCGCTGAGCCTCCATTTGCCATCTGTCAAATGGAAATAAAAACAATATTTATCTCAAAACATTATTGGGCGGATTCGGCGTGACAGTTCCAGTGAGGAACTGAGAGGAGTGCCCGGCACAGAGTCAGCCCTCCGCCAGAGTCCCCTCCCCCTCCCATCATTATTTTATCAGCATCATTATTCTCGCAGTGTGCCTGCCGCTGGCACTGCTTACTTTTATACGTGCAGCCTCACACTTTGCCACATCCCAACAAGAGTCTTAATACACAACCCCGTTTTTTTTTTTTTAAAGATTTTATTTATTTATGCAACAGAGATAGAGACAGCCAGCGAGAGAGGAAACACAAGCACAGGGAGTGGGAGAGGGAGAAGCAGGCTTATAGCGGAGGAGCCTGACGTGGGGCTCGATCCCAGAACACCGGGATCACGCCCTGAGCCGAAGGCAGACGCTTAACTGCCGTGCCACCCAGGCGCCCCTCACAACCCCGTTAAGGCTCCGAGAGGTGGAGTGATTTGTCCTCAGTCACCCAGCCAGCTGTGAGAGAGCCAAGATAAGAATTGAGGTCACTTTAGTGTCAAAGCCCATGCATGTTTTAAAATAGTTTTCTGCCGACTGGCTTGTTTTGGCCGAGCCCTCAGAACAGGCCATGCCTCAAGGCAGGCGCTGCTGTTGAGGCTTGTTAAGAGTGTGGAGCAAAGGGGGAAAAAATGGCAGGCATTAATCTGTGGGCTTTATTCTGCATGGGTTTCTCAGCTGTCCCTCGCAGCAGCCTGAGAAAGGTAGGTGTTCAGGTATGCCAAGGTCAGGGGCAGGACTCGAACCCGTGTCTCCCAGGCAGCAAAACTCAGGTGCTCCTCCACTTGCCAACTTGCTTTCCACTCCGATCTTGTGGGTAACAGCTATTCCCTTAGCCCTGTGCTCAGGTCTCCTAAGAGGTGCACCAGTAGGCCACGGAGTGGGAACTGTTCATTCTGTTGTACGCAGAGGGGAACCCAGCTGCCCAGGACCTTCCGGCTAGCAAGTAGCTTCTGCTTTTGACCTCAGTGCCCCACTGTCCCCCAGCCCTCTCGTCCTGCGTCGAGGTGGGAGTGCTGCAGTGCAGTCCTCAGAAGGAGAGCCTACAACCACTGCTGGCCTTTGACCCAAAAGCAGGGCATCATACTCCTCCCCAGAGGTCAGCCCTCTTCCACACAGTTTAGATTTTATGGTCGAGGGAGTTTCCTTCTCTCCCTGAGTTCTCGGCACCCCTCTGGCCTTGAAATTTAGCCCGCGTGAGACTTCTTAGATGCCTGAAAGAGAAGAATGCTCTATTAGATTTCAGCCCCCAGAAAAGTCAACAAAAGTTGTTGCGTAGTTAAGTCCTGTCTGGTGTGGGCCATTTTAGAGCAGCGGCAGCACCAATTAAGGTTTTTTTTTAAAGGACTAAAGTGCTGAGTTTTTATATCTAAATATAGAATGTAAAAACTAAACAAGTCAGTTTGTCTTGGAAGAGGTATCGATTTGTTGCTAGAAAGGAAACTGAGGAGGAATGAGTCCTGGTATGAATGAGCAGAGGCCAGGCCTGACCCAGGCCAACTGCGGAAAGGCTCCTGGCCACGAACACTGGTGCTGAGAAGTGGTGCTTGGGATCCAGGAATAAAAACCTGTTTGGACATTTCAGAAAATCAGACACATGCCCCGGCAGGAGGTGATTCTCCCTTTTGGTTTCCAAGCTCCCAGTGCCCCTCGTGTGCCAGGTGCTGGGGAGGAGCCGGGCTCAGGGCTCAGTGTGCCAGTTCTCGGCCCATGGGGAACGCCTCAGGGCCAGCGGTGCTGGGCCATCTAGCCTTCGTAGGTCATCAAAAGAGGTTTGAGGAAGACCACACCTGAAAGGCTCTGGAAAGGCACTTATCTGCCATGTAGGGGCTCAGTAAACATTCCGTGAAAGAAAGAATAAGTCCCCTTTGCCTTTCTCTTTACTATTTTTTTTTAAGATTTTTATTTATTTATTTGACAGAGCACAAGCAGGGGGAGCCGCAGAGGGAGAAGGAGAAGCAGGCTTTCCCCTGAGCGTGGAGCCCGATGCGGGGCTCAATCCCAGGACCTCTGGGATCATGACCTGAGCTGAAGGCAGATGCTTAACCGACTGAGCCACCCAGGCACCCCTCTCTTTACTATTTTTTAACATTTAATGAAAGTTGTACACGCCATAGATAAAGTTTAAAGAATACATTAAGGGCTTGCTTATATTACAAAAAAGCAGCAATTACAATACTTTTTGAAAATGCTTTGTTTCTGAAGTAGCCGGTATCTGTTTCTCCTAGTACGCATCTCCCTCCTGGCTTCCATTTTATTGAACATAGAATTTAGGAGTCAGTTGGGGCGCCTGGGTGGCTCAGTTGTTAAGCGTCTGCCTTCGGCTCAGGGCGTGATCCCGGTGTTCTGGGATCGAGCCCCATGTCAGGCTCCTCCGCTGGGAGCCTGCTTCTTCCTCTCCCATTCCCCCTGCTTGTGTTCCCTCTCTCGCTGGCTGTCTCTCTCTCCATCAAATAAATAAATAAAATCTTTAAAAAAAAAAATTTAGGAGTCAGAGATCTTAGAGGTCTGGGCCATCTTCTAGAGTGGCAGTTATCAAAACGTATGGTTGGTTCTGTGGCCAGTGACATCTGGGTATGTGGTGGAAATACACATTCTTGGGCCCCGCTCCAAACCCAGAATTGGCATCTCTGCAGGTGGAGCCCTGGCGCCTGCGTTACAGTAGCTGGCCTTCCCGGGAGTCCGGCGTGATCTGAGAACTGACCATTTCAAACGTAGTCAGAGAACGCAGGCTCTAAAGTCAGATGGGGTTCAAGTCCCGATTCTGCAGCCCTCAGACCTTGTGCATCTGACTTGGTCTTTTAGTTTCTGATCCCCATCTGTCAAAGGGGGTTGGTAGTGACCTCTCTGAAGAGGCTGTTGTGAGAACTAATGTAAAACTGTGTAGTAAACACTTGTTCTTATGTGCCGCTCTCGCGGTAAATGTTCTGTAAGTGATTTACGATGGTTGTTGTCAGCGACCCCCTAGACCAGGTATTAATATTTTTAAACAGCAACCCTTGACAAATGGCGATCCGGCGAAGAGGGAGTTCGGAAGCTCTGGCCGATGCCAGCGGGTGACGGCTGCCGCTCCTGATAGTTCACACGGTGAGAGAACGCTTCCCTTCCTGCAGTTTCCGTTCTTAGTCGTGGCTCTGTTCTCTAGAGCCACTGGAACGAGACTCTTCTACATGGCTGTTGTTCAGGTATTTGAAGAGAGCGACCTTGGCCTTGCTGAACTGTCTCTTGTTCTATTCCCAAAGATTAACTTTAACACGGAAGGTATTTGAAGGGCTTTTTCAGATAGGGCTTTCTGAGAAAAGGAAAGAAAAAAAAGGCGTCGAGCCGAGACTCTGCGTTGGTAGTGAGTCTTCGGAGATTTCTGGTGTGTAGAGATGCCTCAGAGTTGAGGCTGAAGCTTCTCAAGTGGACTTGTGGGCCCGGAATGGACGTGCAGCCGGGGGGCGGGCGCGCCGCTGGCGAGGCCTTGGCTTTATGCTGGCAGGCGGGAGCCAGAGTCGGCACTGGAGTGTGCCTCTGCGCGGGTCCCGGACACGCAGCCCTCAGAGGCCAGTCCGGCTCTGTCCGGCGCCCTCGCATTCAGCTGTGTCACTTGGCCTCCGCCCGGCTTCAGTAGCCCCCTTTGTGGTGTTGCAGTCTGCTGTAAGGCTTTTGTTGTTATTTCATTGATGTCTAATTAGTAGCTGTGTGAAATGGTACTGGCCTAGCAAATGATACCTTGCCTAAATTATGCCGTGGCGTTGTGTAGGGCAGCAGCAGAATTGCTATTTTAAAATGGGATTTCGTAAAATAAACATGTGTCCCAATTACAGGAAATACTAAGTTGATGATTAATTGATGCCGTGGAGCCGGCCTTGCGCTTTTAAATGCCTCTACTCTCGTGATCATCCGTCTAATGAGGTTTCAGCAGGCCCATGCCTCGGATCATTTCCAGAGAGCTGATATGCAGCTTGTTTTCTGCCCTCTGGTGCTGCTGGGGCAGGTGGCCACAAGGGGACCATGCAGAGGACTCCCCTCCACACTGCAGGGCAGAGTTGCCAAAGGATGGTGAAAGGTGAAAGGAGGCTGTCAGGGTCTGTCTTCTACAGTTCACGCAGGGCCTCTCCACACTGGGGCTCAGGCGCTGCGGCTGTTGCTACATTCTCAAGGACTTCGTAAGCTCCTGCCATTTGTGCCTTTGTTGTCTTAGTGCTGGAGTATCTTAGATACTCAGATAAAGGGAAGGCTATGTAGAGAATAGGTATATTTCCAGCCTAGGGGGTGAAGCCTTGTGCCTGCTGATACATACCCAGGGCTTGTCAAAATGGAGATGATTTTGTGTGTAACTGTGTGAGTGTTACCTGGGATGTGAAATGGGTAGAAAATTTAAATATGTCTGAGACAGTTTGGAAAAGTCACTGAGAATCATCCCTGACCTCTGACCTTTGGGGATTGATAGCAGCAACAGATGTGCCATCTCAAAAGCAACCCAGAATGCTGAGGGCCCACGGGCTTCACGCAGGTGTGGCATTTCTTCTGGGGGGAGGCTGTGGTCCAGACCCCAACCTGTTGGATAGATGTCCGACTTCTTCCAGAACAGCACTGAGGCGCACGAGTGGGAGAGGCCCTGGACTTGGACTTTAGCGTCCTTGCGATTTGGGGCAAGGGTTTCACCTTTTGGATCCTCGCTTTCCTCACCCTTGTCCTCTCTCTCCTGGAGCTCCTCCCAAATGGGGCTGAGGATTCAATAAGTGAGTGAGTGGTAGATGGATGTGGGAAAGCACCTAGCTCAGGGCACAGCAAAGAGACACTCAGGAAATGTGGGCTCCGAAGGGGGGGGGCGGGTTGCATCTGGGGCCTCAGGTTTGGCAAATGTACGCACTTCTCCTTCCCTCCAGATGCAGTGAGGGCAGCTCCTTTGTACCTAGGCACTGCACAGTAATATGTCCTCGGGGCTGGCCTGTTAACCCCACTTTTCTCGGGGGAGTGAAAGGCCCATGTGCAATTAACAGCTTTTAAGCCAGAGAATTGAAGACTTTGTCATCGATGTTCTTTAAAGGTTCACCTGCCACTATTCTGGGGCCCCAGAAATAGGCTGACTGCTTTGATCTTGCCTGATGGCTGCCTCTCCAGAGGCGTGAGTCACAGTGATAACTGACATTGAGACACTCGGCTCTCTGGAGCTTACTGGTCACCTTTTGGCCCGGCCCTCCGTCCGCTGCCCACACTGCCTTCTGGTGTTTGGTGTTGGCTCCAGGGCACGTCCTCAGTGCCCTTTTGGCTAAGCAGGGTTGGTTTAGCCGTGAGATCCACTCTGGTCTTCACTGTGACTGCATCATCCTTTAGAACTGTGTGATCTTAAGGGTGCAGCAGTGGACTTTCCTTCCCTGAGACGGGGTGGGGGGGTGGAGGTGTCAGTAGCCAGTGATTGGAATCCACTCCAGGGTGAGCAGTGCTTCCTGGGGTGAGGGGTGAAGGGGAGGTCAGTCTCTCACCTGCTACTTTATATTCTTCTGTATTACTTAACTAAATTTTAGTATTGTTTTTAAGTATTGTTTTTTTCCTTACCTGACTGTATACTAAATCAGTTACAGAAGCATCACAGAGCTAAGTTGGGGGGGGGTGTAATAAAAGATCAAGAAAGAAGAAATAGAAGTATCTGCTCTCAGAATAGGAGAATTTGTTCAAAGATAAAAAACAAAGGGAGACAGCATAAAGAAACTGGTCTTGAAAACCTAAAATTTTTAAATTATGGACTTCAAAAAATTCAATATACAGAATTAGAAGAGCGATAACAAAGAGGAGGAAAATGTAAATGTATGTAATGTTAACATGGTCAGTTCCTTACTATTCAGAGGCCTCTTTCAAGTACACAATGAGAGGGACCACTCATAGGGAAATGAACAAGAATGACAAGAACATGAATAGGAAATTCACAAAGTAAGAAACACACACTGCCAAGAATCTGTTAAACTTACTAGCTATCCAGAAAACATAAGAAACATAATTGTAGGGTATTTTAACAGAGAAAACTCGGGAAAACCTAAATGATTAACAATAGGACTATTTTTAAAGTTATTGTATACTTTGATGTCTTTAAAATGAAAAAGAATATTTAATGATTAGGATAAGCTCACAACATACTTTGTAAGTGAAAAGGGCGGGTTAAAGCACAGTATTATCTCCATGAAAAAAAAGAAAAAAACACAAAATTCAAGGGGTACCTGGCTGGCTCAGTGGTAGATCATGTGACTCTTGATCTTGGGGTTGTGTGTTCAAGCCCCACATTGGAGCTACTTAAAAAAAAATAATAAATTCAGAAGAGTACATCAAAATGTGGACAAAAATTAGCTGAGGTACTTATACATTATTTTAATATTTACAAAAAAGTATTTTTAAATATTGACGTGAAAAAGAAAACGGGGGGAGAGTGCATTGAAGCACATTGGAAAGTCCAGAGCGCTTCACCCTGTTCCTCTGGCGGGTGCCATGTGGAATCACCCTGTCTTTGCTCAAGTCCAGTCCTCCTCGTTCTCTGCTCTGCACTCCCTGCTCCTAAGAAACCTGCTTGTTTCTCCTCAGGACTGAGCACTGAAGGCATCTACCGGGTCAGCGGGAATAAGTCTGAGATGGAGAGTCTGCAGAGACAGTTCGACCAAGGTAAGGCCGCAGCCTGGCCAAGCATCGGAGGCTGGAGCCAATCAAGGCAGACGGGACAGCCAGGCTTGCTGACTGAGAGAGAGAGCATTTGGGCCCAGTTAGCCTTGTCCCCATGCGCACACTGCCATGTGGAGGAGGGGGGACAGGTCCTGTCAGCAAACAGAAGCATCTTCCCTGCCAAACGCACGTCAGCCAGCTGCTCCCCATGTCGCCGTCCACAGACGCTGTTGCAGGTCACCCTGGCGTGCGCCTCGGTCACCTCTGGGAGCCTTACTTCCCTTGCAGTGGGTCTGACAAGGGTAGTTGCAGGCACATAATACAAAGTGGGGTTGCAGTCATGGTCCTGTTTTGCTGGGGCCCCAGGAATACACATGACTCCCCTCCTTGCAAAATCCCTGCATGAGAGAGTCAGTGAGAGGGAACAGTTATGATCAGCTGAGCTTTGGCACCCAGGCTCCCAAAGCTGAAATCTCGTGAGTTAGACTGGCTCTTGGCAGGGGCTCATTTCTCCTAAGCTAGGTCTCAGAGGCCTAGAGCCAGAGAGCCAAACTCTCCATCCTAGAACAGAGCAGCTACGGGATGAGAAGTCACACCCACGGTGCCAGAAGCAAACGAGCCAGAGCAGTAAAAGTTCTCAGATGTCACCAGCCAGAGAGCAGAGTAAGCTGAGGATCAAAGTAGGATCCAGCTCGGCATGTGGCTGGGCCAAGGAGACCAAACCAGACTCTGAAGCCAGGCAGCCCGTGTGGGCCTACAGGACAGAGCAGCAACCAGGAGCAGGCACCCTACCCCCGGGCTCCCGGGGGGGCCATCGCACTTTGCAGCGCCACGGTCGGTCTCTGTTAGCTGGCAATGGGGGAGGGCGTCCACTAAGGAAGGGAAACACCTGTTTATCCTGCAGGATAGGGAGCACGAGGTCAAAATGAGGGTGTGGCCACACACTTGGGTATGTACTTGTGTATATACAAGAATCTGTTAACAGTTTATACCCCCCCAAAATGGAAGCAGCTCATGTCTAACAGTAGATGATTTCTTGTAAATCAGGAATGCAGTAAAGTATTCAAAGAAAAGCGAAGACACAGAGGTCAGTGGTGTCATAGGCTGGGAGGGACCAGAGGGAGAACGAGGCGTCTAGTCATCCTGCCACTTTAAGGAACAAGGATGGAGGCAGCAGTCAGGACTGTTGGTAATGTTCTGTAACCCACTGTGAAAAGCGAGCCAACCTTTTAGGAAAGTCCTTTATTTTTTCCAGAGGGGAGGGTGTAAGGAAGCGGTGGCACCACATCCCAGCCAGACAAGGGGAGTTGGGCGGCCCAGAATGACGGGGTGCAGTTGCTCTATTCAAAGGATGACCTTGGGGGCGCCTGGGTGGCACAGCGGTTAAGCGTCTGCCTTCGGCTCAGGGCGTGATCCCGGCGTTCGGGGATCGAGCCCCACGTCAGGCTCCTCTGCTGTGAGCCTGCTTCTTCCTCTCCCACTCCCCCTGCCTGTGTTCCCTCTCTCGCTGGCTGTCTCTATCTCTTTCGAATAAATAATAAAAAAAAAAAAAAAAAAAAAAAAAAAAAAAAAATCAAAGGATGACCTTGGAAGGAGGCCTGGGGTGTCAGCCTCGGTCTGCAGATCTCACAGTGTGTTTTTTAGCAGTGCCCAGGGATGCCACCTCCTGTTCAGTCTGTGATAATCCCAAGTCCCTGCCCAGGCTCCAGGCCAGCCCTGGGCAGCATCCCAGGGTCTTCGAGGTTTCTCTGACTTCCCCTAAGCACTGAGTTTTCCTTTTGCTTCTGTCCAGCTTACATTGCCCTCCCTCTCCCAACTTCCTTTCAGACCACAACCTGGACTTGGCGGAGAAGGACTTCACAGTGAATACCGTGGCTGGCGCCATGAAGAGCTTTTTCTCAGAGCTGCCAGACCCCCTGGTCCCGTACAACATGCAGATCGATCTGGTGGAGGCACACAGTGAGTACCGGCCGCTCGGCCCGGCTCTGGGCGCAGGCAGCTCCCTGGGCTGAGTGTGCTGGGTGAATTGAGGGAGAGGGCTTGCAGCACCATGAGAATGGGTCCTGCGCTCAGGGAGCAGACGCTCTGGCTCTTCGAGCTGGGCTCAGAAGGACAGAGGGACAGGGAACAAAGGATGACTCCATAGGGGCTTGCAGATCAGGCCCCTGCCTTTGTAGACCAGAGGGGCTCTTCTAATAAGGGTTCTGTCCGGAGAGTTGCGGGTTCCCCCAGAACTCCATGAGTTAAGAGTCTGGCTTTGTATCAGACTTGAGTCACATCCCGGCTCCTTGGCTTGTCCACAGTGTAAGCGTGGCCGGCGCAACCTTCCCTGACCCTTAGTTTCCTATGACACTGTCCCTACTCCCATTCATGGAAGATTAGGAGAGATCTAGAGGCAGGGCTGTAACAGGCCTTTCTTCTCCCCTCGCTCACCCATCCCTCTTACAAGAAAGTCAGCATGTGGTCTGGAGCCAGCCCACCTCGGAGGAACCCAGCCTCTGGAGGGAAAGGGACAGCTCGAATCGCCCTAACCAGATGACCGCTTGGGGCTGTAGCAAGTTAGCACCTCTGGTTTTACTGGCGACCTTTGTGTGCCATCCTGCCAACCCCAACAGCTGTTTCCGCCCTGACCTGCCCCTCTCGGGAGACGTTTGTCGCTGTATTGGGAGCCTTCCCAGCGGGCAGCCTTTCCTGGACTTGGGGCCGAGCTGCAGCTTCCCACCTTGTGGCACTTTTTCCCTTTTTTAGTCAAAGGCGGCCTTCCTGCTTTGCAAGGCTGGTGGGCCAAGACCCCCAGAAGGAGCCATTTGCTGTGCAGCTGCAGAAGGGAGGGTCTTGGCCAGTGACCAAGGGGGGGGGGAAGGGAGCTGTGTTCCTTAGACCACAGGACCTTAGTCTCATCTCATCGCTGCCCAGTTCAAAAGAGGGAGTTTTAAGCCAGCATGATTTACTCACAAGGCTGATGGTGATGGTGTGGGTAGCAATTTGGGGGAAGTCATAAATCAGGGTTTTAAGTCTTGGATCACAGGCTCTTAGTGACTTCGGGAAACGGGGATGCTGACAGCAGCCCACCCCGAACTGTGGAGGCGCCCCTGTCAGAACCTGGCTGCTGCCCGGAATTCAAGGGCCCCCGGAGTCACCCTTCCCTGGTCTGCATTTCCGATAATATGTGTTTCTGCAAGCCGGGTGCCACCTTTGCTGTGCTTTATCCCCATGGTCTTGGCAGATGGGACTCTCTCACAGCTTCTGAACTTATCCAAGCCCATCAAGGATGGAGCGGAAGCGCAGAGTTCTGGCACTGTCATGGGGTTGCCTGGCGTTCATTCCCAGCAGGAGTCCAGGTTTCTCCAGACCAGTTGAGTTGGGTGGGGACAGGTGCTCTGCTCCTGCTGTCCAAAGATAGAGCCTTCCGAGCTATCAGCCCTCCGACAGGCTCCGGGCTGGCCCAGATGTGAAGCGCATAGGAAATCTCCATCTGGAGCCAGCTTGATTTCCACCTAGGCTCCGCTGTGGGCGGAAGTTAGGAAGAAAAGGTGTGGGCTGGTACTCCGTCCGCGCTCCGAGCGGGAGGATTCCCGTCAGCATTTGTCTTGACTTGGCGCCATCTAGAGGCTCGTAGAGTTCCGGCTCCCAACAGAATCCCATTGTTTCTGCAGGGATTGCTGACATAGCGTCTTTTTGTTTTTTTGCGGGGGTAGCGAGGGGTAGGGGAGGGAGGTGTTACTGATAGGGAATCAGCTGCCCTTCCTATAGCAGCGTCCCTGGCTTCCACCGCTGAGGAAGGGAGCTTCTTGCTGTTCCTGCAGCCTGGAAAAGGGTGGAGATTTCTGCTTCCTCTTCCCATTGTGTGTTTCCTGTGCCCGAAGCTAGTCAGCTGGAGCTACTCAGCTGGGGCTCCGTTTTCTTGAACCTGGGGGTGGGCGGAAGGTGGGGGCGGGGGAAGGATCTCGCTGACTGGGCACCTTCCAAGGCCACTGGGGCTGTGCGTGTCCTGGGGTGGGTTTAACTGAGCCAGTGACACCAACCAGGCCAGACCAGCGTTAGTGTTAAGGGACATTATGAAACAAAGATTTTCAAACCCAAAAGTAGGTATTCCCAGCCTGGCTGGGTTTCCATGGCAACGTCAACTTGACCAGCTCTTCCCACTTAATACCTAAGAGCTGTTGTGTTTGTGTGTGTTCAGGGCTTGGAAATGGTTTCAGATCCCATCACAACAAATACCAAGGTCACTATCAAATTGTTTTGTTAGCTCCAGAATTTCACAATATTGAACGTTGCTGAAAATATGCCCACAGACAGGGGCGCCTGGGTGGCTCAGATGGTTGGGCGTCTGCCTTCAGCTTGGGTCGTGATTTCCAGGTCCTGAGATCCAGCCCCACATTGGGCTCCCTGCTCAGCGGGAAGCCTGCTTCTCCCTCTCCCTCTGCCCCTCCCCCTGCTTGTCCCTTCTCTATCTCTTGTCTCTCTCTCAAATGAATAAATAAAATCTCTAAAAAAAAAAAAATGCCCACAAATAGAGATTTTTGTGATTATTCACCAGTTATCTTCCTAGCCTCCTCAAGGTGGTGTGTGGGTGATTCAGAAGTGAGTAACAGCAGCGGCCGCCGCCCATACCTCTTAGGGAGTGGCATGCTTGGGCTTGACCTTCTGTGCAGAGACATTGTCCCTGCCCTCCCAGGGTGTGTACTTCAGTTACCTGCCAGACAGAATGAAGCCAGCTGAGCTAGAAGTGCAGAAAATGCAGTGAGGGGGTACTAGGGTCGAGGGCTTCATGGAAGAGGTCGCACCTGGGCTGTGGCTTCAGGGAGGACCAGGATTTCAGGAGACAGAGAAAAGGGCTTTGAGTTCCCTGTTCCATGTCACCCACACACCTCACCCTGGCCTTTACCATCTATTATCATTTATTCTCACCCCACGTGTTCTCCTCCTCTCACGACACCCTCAACCCCACTACCACCGATGTGGAATCCCCCCAGTCCAGCCAGTCCCCCACAGGCCCTGTCCTCCATCTGTGTGCCGCACGGGGTCCTAGCGCTAGCTCAGTCTTCATCCAGAGGGCCTGAGCCTCCTTAGCCCTGTAACTGCTTATAAAGCCCCATGTGCGCAGAGTACAGAAGACCGGTGGCTTTCACCGGCTTGTCAGAGGGGTATGTCCCCCGAGTGTTCCGGGTACTGGCGCACCGTCTCACCATTCCCGTCAAGAGGTGGGACACCTTACAGCTAGAGATGGTAAACTAATTCTGGATCCTGCTTCCTTTCTTTTTCTGTCGAGATAACTGCGTCAGGTCACAGGGGTGTTCCTCACTCACATCCTGGCACGTGCCAGGCCCTGTGTGGGACAGGGTAGATGGCATGGCAGATGAGTGTGTGGTCAGATGGGGTAGGAGGCACAGAACAGGTGACTGCAAGGTCATGGCTCCCGCAGAAAGACACCCAGAATCTTCCATTCCAGGCCCAACAATAGACTGAAATCTTGGCCTTGGACTCGTTTTGCACCTGAGGGAGAGGTGGGGGTTGCATGCTGTGTGGGTCTCCGTGTACCACTGAGAGGGTGACAGGGCCTTGAGCTGGGCTGTTCCTTTTCTGCTGGTGCAGGTGCACGATATGGTCTGAGGCCATCAGAGATTTTCCTCCAGGCTCTGAGTTTTGTGGCAGCAGATCCCAGCCTCCAGTCTGATGGCCTGGGCTGAAGGGGGCAGCAGAGCACGCCAGCCAGGGCAAGAACCCCTACAGCAACCTGTGTGACCTTGGACCAGTACTCTTACTTCTTGGAGCCTCAGTTGATCTGTGTGCCGTGAGGAGTGTGGCAAGCTAACCCAAAGCCGTGGCCTCTGCTTCCTCTTGCGGTCTCGGGGTACTTCTTAGTCTGAGTTCTCCGTCGCCTGGGCTGCATCCAGATTACTCTGGGTTCAGCTGGCCTGAAAACGCCCCTCAGGAACCTGTCTTGCTGTGCTGGTTGGCTGAGATCTGATTTCACCAGTACGCGGTGTGAGCTGGGGAGGCCCTGGAGTTGGAGAGCTCCGCAGTGTGGCGGAAGGCAGGCGGCCCCGAGCAGGCATGCGGGACCGGGAGACGGCCTGCACCCACCCACCTTCCCCCTCACCAGTCTCCCGTCCATGGTGCTGCCTCTTGGCGTTTTCTCCGCCAGCATGTAAGGGGAGCCCAGTGTGGTAAGGGCTGCACAAAGAGCGACTCCGACCTTGTCCCATTAGCACTCTGGCAGAGTGCCAGAGAGAAGGTTCCCTTGCTTGAGGGAGGAGGCGAGCGAGGTCAAGTCAGCAAGATGGGCCATGTTTTTCGTGAGTCAGAGGGAGGGCTGGGCTCTGTACTGAGAGGCTTCCTGTTGCTCTCCTTGATGTCCTCCCTCCTCCTCCTCCTGCCACACTCCGTGCTCCTCCACACTCGTGAGCACGTGCACCTCGAAGCCGGCTGGAGAAAGGGAGGGGGGATGCACAAGGAGGGGGACCATCTAGGGCCTTGCTGGGCACCTTGCTGCCGCGACGTGGGGAGGGAGGCCGGCATTCCTGAGGTCGGCGTGTGAGTCCCAATACTCCCACCTCCGCTCCCTCCTCCTCCCAAGGAAGACAGAGAGACAGCAGACATCCTTGTGGCTCCATGGAGGACAGGCCCCCGTCATTGCCAACCCGGCTTCCTGCCTCTAGCCAAGAGGACGGAGGAGGCCCGGCCCACTCTTGGGTGCAGGTGCCCCGGGGGTCAAATGCCTCATGGGAACACACAGCTGCGTTTGTGGCGCGCACAGTGCCGGCGTGACCTGTGCTCAACTCGCGTCCGGGAGGGGGTGTCATGATTCCGTTGAGGGAGATTCTGAGCCCCGCATATGCTCCTCAGGTGTCAAGACAGCCCCTCCTCCTGATGAGAGCGCTGGACTTGTTTTAAGTAAACTTTGTACTGAGGTTTAACAGGAAAGATTTTGGAAACTCAAAGCCAGAGAGAAAGTGTACTCTCGAGGTCAAACCCTTAAAATAAAGCTTGGGTGCAGAGCACTGACGGTGATAATGGCCCCACACAATTAGTTCCTGTGGTTTTTCCGTCATTTTCTACCAGACAGCTGTTACCGAAACATGATTTTTATCAAGTCCCACTCTTGAGTCAAAAGATTCACGGGGGGGGCGCCTGGGTGGCACGGCGGTTAAGCGTCTGCCTTCGGCTCGGGGCGTGATCCCGGCGTTATGGGATCGAGCCCCATATCAGGCTCCTCCGCTATGAGCCTGCTTCCTTCCTCTCCCACTCCCCCTGCTTGTGTTCCCTGTCTCGCTGGCTGTCTCTATCTCTGTCGCATAAATAAATAAAATCTTTTAAAAAAAAAAAAAAAAGATTCACCGGGTTTCATGCCCACGAGCCTGCCGGCAAAAGCTCGGGGTCACCCCAGCCCTGCCCATCTTCGCAGCCTCCTTTCCCACTGCTTCCTACCCTCAGGCTAACTGCCGGTGCTGACCGTGTGTCTTCGTGTGAGCTCTGTGTCTCACCGTGTGGCATCGCCATCTTCAGCCCCATCGCTATCTTCAGACAAGCGGCGCACGCCAGAAGTGTCACTCATCCACGGTCACGCAGCTGGCCGTGTCAGAGACAGGATTTGAACCCAGGACCACGCAGGTTGGGTTTGGGCTCTGACCTGCTGCACAGCCTTTCCTCCCTACACGTTGCCGTCCCTTCCCGGCCGTGCACACTCCGCCTGTCCTTCCTAGTCTAGCCCCAGCCGGGCTCCTCCCGCGTGTCCCCAGACTGTGACCCTGGAGGCACGTCACCTGCTTCAGAGATTCTTTTTTTTTTTTTTTTAAGATTTTATTTATTTATTTGACAGAGAGACAGCCAGCGAGAGAGGGAACACAAGCAGGGGGAGTGTGAGAGAAAGAAGCAGGCTCCTAGCGGAGGAGCCCCGTGTGGGGCTCGATCCCAGAACTCTGGGATCACGCCCTGAGCCAAAGGCAGACCCTTAATGACTGTGCCACCCAGGCACCCCTGCTTCGGAGGTTCTTAACTTGGAGGCCGTAGGCTCCTAAGGAACAGGATGAATTTTGGGGAGCCCGCGAGCCTCCAGCAGTTGTAGACAGAGTTGTACGTGGCATGTTTGAGGAGAGGCTCCAGAGCTTACAGCCATCGCAAAGAAGTCTATGCCCCCAAACTAGTCAGGAACCATCATTTTTTTTTTTTTAAGATTTTATTTATTTATTTGACAGAGAGACAGCCAGCGAGAGAGGGAACACAAGCAGGGGGAGTGTGAGAGAAAGAAGCAGGCTCCTAGCGGAGGAGCCCCGTGTGGGGCTCGATCCCAGAACTCTGGGATCACGCCCTGAGCCAAAGGCAGACCCTTAATGACTGTGCCACCCAGGCACCCCTGCTTCGGAGGTTCTTAACTTGGAGGCCGTAGGCTCCTAAGGAACAGGATGAATTTTGGGGAGCCCGCGAGCCTCCAGCAGTTGTAGACAGAGTTGTACGTGGCATGTTTGAGGAGAGGCTCCAGAGCTTACAGCCATCGCAAAGAAGTCTATGCCCCCAAACTAGTCAGGAACCATCATTTTTTTTTTTTTTTAAGATTTTATTTATTTATTTGACAGAGAGACAGCCAGCAAGAGAGAGCGGGAGCACAAGCAGGGGGCGTGGGAGAGGGAGAAGCAGGCTTCCCGGTGGAGCAGGGAGGTCAGTGTGGGGCTCGATCCCAGGACCCTGGGATCAGGCCCTGGGCCGAAGGCAGACGCTTAACGACTGAGCCACCTAGGCGCCCCAGGAACCATCTTTTTTTTTTTTTTTTTAGCAATTCCCCCATTCACCCACCCCCACAACCGTAAGTGTGGGAGAGCTGTTATCTCTTCCTGGATCAACTGTGGTTTTTCTGGGTCCTAGGTGTCACCTTCAACTCTAAGAAGTAGCCGTAGGGAGGTCTTTGATGCTCAGAGAAATCTGGGCCGGCTCTCCCAGCCAAGGCAAGCCAAGTGTATTCAAGAAAGGGCAGCCAGGACCCCAGGGAGCAAGCATGATGGGCCACACTCAGGCTCCGCAGCCCGTCAGTGGGGTTTGGTTCCCAAGCTCTGCAACGTCACCTTCCTTGTCCCTCAGTGCGCTGACAAGCCCCTGCCTCATAGGACACCGACGACTAACCGAACCAAGCCTGGTGTAGATGAGCACTTATTCGAGTTAACTTGTTTTCAGGCTCCCACTACATTAGGATTCCATGATGGGCAAAGTGTGGGTGGTAGTGGGGGAAGGGGGTGCGTAGTCCCTTTGATGAACTGCATGAGAATTCCCCCACTGTTTCCATCAGCTCCTCCAATAGGGAGATGTGTAGAGGGTCCTTGTGTCTCTAGGAAAAGGACAGAGCCCTGGTCTTATGACAAACTCCCTCCCTAGACAGTCTGTTGGCGTGGGTGGGTGGCAGCGCTCCCCCGTCTGGTCAGGAAGCACGCAGGCTTTCTGCATTGGGATGCCTGTCTCCAGGGGCAACCGGATGAGCAAAGAATGGTGTTCTTTATGGCGGTGTCTCTGTGGATCCTTGAGTCTCGGGTACTGGGGGCCAGGAAGCCCCAGGCACACAGTGCTCCCCTTCAGCAGGGGCCTGGGACCCAGAGGTGGGCCTGGCTGTTGGGTCGGTGCCACCGCCAGGTGTGCCTGCCTTGGGCAGAAGCTTTTGGGGGAAAGACTGGGGTTGACCTTGTCTGAAAGCCCTGGGCTGTGCCCCGAGGTGGCCCTCATCCCGCTCATCTCACCACCTGCCCAGGACCAGTATCTGTCTTGAGCCCGTAACACCCACCAGCCATGGCCACGAAAGTCTTGGTTTTCTCTTTCCTCAGAAATCAATGACCGGGAGCAGAAGTTACATGCCCTTAAGGAGGTACTCAAGAAATTTCCAAAGGAAAACCACGAAGTCTTCAAATACGTCATCTCTCACCTGAACAAGTATGTTGCAGGGCTTGCTATTTGGTCTTCCCTTCTCCCGAAATTACCAGTCAGGGCCAGCTAGCAGCAGAATGAAGCTGGGCCGGGCCGGCCTGCCACCAGCTGCTGGGGCGGCTCCTCAGTGGGGCCCATCTGGCTCACCAGGGAGCATCCTTGTTACAATTTCCTCCTTACATTTCCATCCTGGTTCTCTCCGAGAGGCCCCCGCGGCCCCAAGCGTGCCCAGAGTGTGTGTGACGAAACCCTGGACAAGATGGGGGTGCTGGGAAGAAACTTGAACCTGTCGAGTAAGTGCAGCAGCTCCAGGCAGGAAGCCTGTCAACGGACTGTTGCCCAGATTTCTTCACAGACAGAATAGGTTGGTTTTCCAGGCAAACCTGTTCCTCTCTTGGCAGAGTGGTATTGCATGGAATTCCAGTGCGGGATGTACGCACTCCCTCTGTTCAGCCAGAGCAGCGTCACACATTTTGGTGTCTGGAAGAGAGTCCCTGAGGCAGACCGTCTACCCACGGGGTTTGTGGAGGGCATCCCATGAGCCAAGACCTCAGAGCCACTCCTCAGGGCTGGCCCCGTGGCAACATGGGAGCAGAGGACCGGCCACAGAGGGTCTCAGGTCTCGATTTCCAGGCCAGGCCATAGAGAGCTGTGCTTGGGCCTTTCCTGTTTTGAGGTTGGGGTGGGCAGGCAGGGAAAGCAGTTGGGGTGACAGTGACCATGGGCACACAGGGGATGGGGCAGGGGCCCTGCTGGCGGAGAGCCTCATCCAGGGCCCTCTGCCCTGCAGAGCTCTGACCGTGAGTTTGGTGTCCCCCACAGAGTCAGCCACAACAACAAGGTGAATCTCATGACCAGTGAGAACCTCTCCATCTGCTTCTGGCCCACCTTGATGAGACCCGACTTCAGCACCATGGACGCCCTCACAGCCACGCGGACCTACCAGACAATCATTGAGCTCTTCATCCAGCAGTGCCCCTTCTTCTTCCACAATCGGCCTATCAGTGAGCCTCCTGGCGCCACACCCAGCTCCCCCTCTACCGTGGCTTCCACCGTCCCCTTCCTCACCTCCACACCTGTCACGAGTCAGCCGTCACCCCCCCAGTCCCCTCCACCCCCCCAGTCCCCCATGCAGGCCCTGCTCCCCTCCCAGCTTCAAGCCGAACACACGCTGTGAGCCATCAAGGCCTGGAGCAGAAGGAGACCTCTTTTCAACAGGGTGGCATTTGGCCTTGAACAAAACCAGGTCCACCAGGGTGGAGGTGGGGCGAGTGTCCCCCTCCCCCGTTACCTTCTCAAGACCTCAGTGGGAGCAGGAGCCCCAGTCTACCGTGGGCTGGGCTGGGCTGGGCTGGGCTGGGCTGGGCTGTCAGGCCCCCTGAGCCCGGCGCTGCAGACCTGGAGCAGGCATCAGCCAGGGGGCGCCCTGCCCTTTGACTTGGACCCTTTTGAGGACTGAACTGGCCAGGCCGTGGCCCCTGTGGCCCTCCACACGCTCACTGTTCCCCAGACCACCTCCCCCACCTGCCCACGCATACCAGCCTGGGGGCATCCACCCACTGCTCGGACAGTGCCCCAGCCTCTGCCAACGGGAGGAGGCTCCCGAGATTTGGGCCACCCCAGGGCGGGGCCGGCAAACCCCTCCCCCAGAACAGTTCCAGTCTGTTTCGTCTGTCTCTTCCCACCTTCCGTATCTGCATCCCCACCCCCTTTCGGGGAGCCCCTGTCCAGTGGCCTCCTTGGGAACACACAGGCCACAGCTCTCTCAACCCAAGGTACAGTGCTGAGGGGGCTGGCCTGGCAGGTCAGAACAGGGAGGGTGGCTGTGTGCCTGGACCAAGAGTGTGTGACTTCCCCTCCACTTCCCACACACCCCCTCCCACTTCGTAGGCTTTGGAGATACATTCCCTTTAAAACAGAGAACACTGGAAGAAACGTGGAAAAACCCCTCCAGTAACTTAGAAAAGAAAGAGGAAGACACTACAGACCTCAAGATTGACCCCTTCTCCCACCTCTTGGAGAGGCGGGCAGGTGGCATATGGCCCTTGTCTTTGTCACAACAAAACAAGGATACCCAAGGGTGGTTGCCGGAGAAGCTGTGGGGGTCCCACTTATGCCCTGTCACTAGATCCCCTTTCCCCAAGAAGACAGTTTAAGCCCTCGGTGGGAAAAGCTTGGGAGACCAGCAGACCAGCCTGGATCCTGGTCTGCCTTGGAACACACTACAGTGCTATGGAAACACTACTGTGTGTGTGTGTGTGTGTGTGTGTGAATGTGTGTGCACGTGGGGGGTATGCCTGTTCGAGAGGGCACAGCCAGGGGGGACGCTGGGTGCACTGAGGGTTTGGGTTAGTGTGTTTGGTATTGGAGTGGGGTCAATTTCATCCCGGGCCACAGAACACCAGCCTAGGGGTGTTCCTGGGAAGTGGGCGATGTGTGGAGAAGTGTGATCTGCCCGTTCCTGCACAGGGACATCCTTTGTGCTCCCAGGCCCTCCTGGTCCTGGGGGAGCGAAAGTCACAGAAGCTGCCAGAGTCACGAGGAGGGCGCCGTGCCTGCCTGCCACACACACAGCCCCGTGGCCTTCCCTAGCCCTTCCTGGGAGATGGCCTTCACCTCAGCTTCCTGGCCTTCCCGCTGACCCCCGGAGAGCCCTTAGCATGCCCCACTTTCTCTCCCCCCAACGCAGCGATCGTGCTAAGGCTGCTACAGATACTGGCTGCCCTCCCACTCCTCGTGGCTGGGCTGTGGCCTCCGAGACCGGGAAGCCTGACACAGAGGCCCCCTGGGCCATGGGCTTCAGGGCCCTGCAGGCCATGCAGCCTCCAGGTCTCTTTGCACTTTAAGAAGCAATGCTTGTGGTAGGTTCGACAATGCTCTGGGTCCCTCAGCCAGGTGGCCTGACAGCTGCCCCAAACAGCCTCCAGCCCCAGCCTCTTGGTGTCGGCTGTTGGGAGGGGAGGCCCTTCGCTCACTGACTTGCTCCGGATAAGCTGGATACCTTACCGTTACTAGTTCCTGTACGGCAAACTAAGGTGCTTGGATAACGATCCTTGCAAGTCTCACCACCTCTTTTTAAGAATACTAGTCAAAAAACAACCCTAAGGTACACGAACGTTTATGTAAATGCTGGGTGAGGGGTCTCTTCTGGGGGGTTGGCAGGAAGGTGACAGGTCGGGTTGTGACGGTGGGGGTTGGCAGACCCCTGGCCCTGGCTTTCCACCCCCTCTGCTCTGAGCCCCAGGCAGGTGAGAAAATCACTCCATTGAATGCATCTCTGCCTTTTTCTAGGTCATGCTCACCCGCCTGCTCTGAGGCAGCCCCTCAGGGTGCTGGGTGGGGGTGGTCTGGGACCACCATCCCTTGTGTGAACTGAAAAGTACCCCGGTCCCCCTCCCACCCACCCCCCNCCCCCGCTACCAGTTTTCCTGTGCCGGCTCGCGGGGCCACCCCCCACACCACCGCCTGCATGCCTGGGCTGTGCCTCAGGAGCTGGACAAGCCCCCAAGCTCCCCCATCCCTGAGACTGTGCAGATGGTGACTTCCGGGTGTGTGGGCAGGGGCAGCTCACTGAGGAGGGATACCGGCTTTGTGCGCTTGCCCTCGAGGGAGTCCTGGGAAGCCTCTGAGCCAACAGCACCCCCTGCCAGCCAGCTTGGGGAGCCGCAGGAGCCTATCCACCTGGCTACTCCCAGTGTCCTGCCAGGGCTTTAAGGGTGTACAGGGGGGAGCTGGCGGGTCATGCCCAAAAGAGCCACCATGGACAGGAAGCGCCAGGGGTTCCTCTTGTTTCCATTTCTTCTGTCAAGTGTAGCTTCTAGTTTTCCTCTCCAGACTGACTTGAACTGGGGGGTGTTTCTCTGTCATTCTGGGTTGGCATTGCCGTTCGTGGTAGTTGTGGGCCCTGGGCTTCAGCCCCCAGTCGGGGGTTAGCACCCAGACTGAATGGGCGCTTGGATGGGACCCGCAAAGGCAAGCCTGGGCCCGTGTTGGGACGTGCCGCCGTGAGTGCAATGCTGCGCGCCGCCTGAGTTCTGCCGTGTGACGCTCTGAAGAGGGCTTGCTTCCCCAAGGGGTTCTCGCGCGAGCGGCCTCGCAGCTCTGCCACGGAGGGAAGGGCAGCCTTAGTCCGCTTTGGCCAGAGTGGGTGAGCCGGTCAGCAGAGGGAGTGGGACTTGTTCCCTCCCCCACAGCCAAACAGTGGTTTGCCCGGGAGCTCTGTCGGCCCCTGTCGGACGTCCTCAAGACAGTGGTTGCCGTATTTGGTGGAAATGAACAGCCTTTGGTTGTGAGCGTAAGGCTGATGCTGGCTCTGACACGGATGCTTCCATGGAGGAGGGGAGGTGGTGCGGCCTGGCTTGTGAACTCGCCCTCAGTTCTTGGCCGTGTAGCATATTGGGGGTCACATACGGCACATTTGTTCCTGCTCTCCGTCAAGTCGTGCTTCCCATCACTCGGCTCTGAGTGCTGAGGAATACTCAGTACTGTTTCCTGTGTTCTACACCCTACTGCCACCTTGGTCTTCCTGCCACAAGGCAGGAAGCGCACTGCCGGTGTGATTCTTCTAGCAGAGTGTGTGGGTCTTTGCCAGGTGGACAGAGGGTGACGTCATAGAAGCAGTACACTGGCCTGGAGGGGCCCGGAGCGCGCACCTTCCCCTGGCCTTGGGCCTGGGGCCCTGGTCTCATGGGCCGGGCGGGGGAGTGGGAGAGGCCTGGAGGGCAGTCCATCCTCAGCCCTGAAACTTGAAAAACACCCTCTGTTGGTAAAAACCCTATCCCTCTGTGCCCCCTTCCCGCTCCTGCGAGGACAGCCACGCTGTTCTGGGGTTTCCGAGAAAGGAGTGGATACCTCCTTGCCACTGAGGGCTCTGGCCAGCCACTGTGTCTCCAAGAGCAGGAAGACCCAGGGACTTGGGCGACTTTCTGGGGGCCGGGCTCCACAGTCCTGCTGTGCAGTTGGGCACGGTGTGCACCCAGAAACGGGGACAGCCGGCACTGTGCTCGCTCCCAGGCCTTGCTGACTGCAGACGGTGGACGAGGAGTCGCCCTCCTGTTGCTTGGCAGGTTCAAGCGACTCGTTTGCGCTTAGGTGAAAGGATGGAGCGAGTCGTGTCTGGGACTGCTGGTGAGGGGCCGGTGTGAGGGGAAAGGCCATTCTCCTCTCCCGAGGTTCCAGGCTGCGGGCCCGGGAAGGATCCTTCCCTCCTGGGGAGCCAGGTCTGTGCCCAGGGCAGTGAGGTTACACATCTGTGTAGTCAAGACAGGGACTAAGTTATTGTTTGCATAAAAAAAAATCCTGTTCCCTGTGTACATAAAAAAAAAAGGCAATGTCTGAATTGTATGGGAATAAAACTTGTTTGAAAATTTGGAATAGTGCTGCTGCCAGCTTATTTTTCTGGTACTTGTATTTTCACATGTTAAATGATCTTTATATATGTTGAATTAACAAATATTTTGAGTTTCCTGAGAAAAAAAGCATATTAATGGTATTGAAATGTGTTAGTAGTCTGGCCGTGTGCCTAAATTTCTGTTTTGCAGCAAAAGTGGAGAACTGTATGTAAAGAAAGTATAACAATTATTTCTTTGTATTTTAGGGGCTTTAACCAGGACATCCTGTAGTTGGTGTTAGGAATGTTTGCTTAATTTCCAGACCTTTTTTTTTTTTTTAAACACGTTGTGGGTTTTTGAGGCTCCAGCCTGATTAGTGCATGGTCAGCCGTCAACTACGGCGGAGGCGTCTCTGACTGACGTGCTTTTGTTTGGTTTTGTTTTTTAAAATCATGTATTTGCTACAAAGTATTGTACTCGTCTCAATGGGAATGGTGTAAAAAACTGAAAAGGCCTTATGTGATATGTATCATAGTTAATAAATCAATCTTGTAAAAAACCAAACCTGAGAGCGCCGAAGCTGGCTCCTCCCGCCAGGGCCTGGAGCGCCCTTCCCGCAGCGGGCTCAGCCTCAGGCCCGTGGGGACACCAGCTCCTCAGACGCTGCGGCCAAGGCCTGGCACGCGCGGGACGAGTCTGTTCTCTGGCCACAGGGCGCAAGGATCCCAGAGCACCCCCACGAGAGGGTATGCGGGGGGGCACGGAGGGGTGCTGCTCAGGTCCTTTAGCCAAAGCCCGACGCACAAACCCCCATGGCCACAGGCACCCGGCAGGGGACACTAAAGTCAGCAGCTCCTGCCCTGCCCTTTCACACCCTCCCATACCAGATGTCTGAGCCACACTAGTGGTGCTGGGGCTTTACTTCCACGGTGGCCCTGGAGTGTTAGCCTCTGTTACCCGCCTTCATTCAGGACAGCGCCTCCAGGGCTGGCTGGCTCCCTAAGTCCACCTGCAACCGTGACCTTGCTGTCCCTAGTGCTGCCACCCTGGCATAAGCCCTAATTCCAGCTCACCTGCACTCCCGACGGGCAACCCCACACCCTAAACAGCCTCCCTGCCCTCAGTCTTGCCCCTTCCCGTCCATCTTCTTCATATCCCAAAGTTATTTGAGAAGGAAGACCTGGCTCTGCATCCCCTATGGCAGAAGTGGGCACTAGTCATCGTACCGGACACCGCCCCCTTCCTGTGCCAGACGTGGCCTGTTGATTGGGACACCCACAGAGCTCGGGAGCTGGCGCTGGAGAGGCCACCTGCTCACACAGGCTTCTGGCTGGGTGGTCGCTTGACCAGGTGCCCACTGGAAAGCAGACGCTGACAGCCCTGCTGGGACGCCTCACTCGATCCAGCCTGCTCCTCCCAGCAGATCGCCGACCGCAGTCAAAATCATTCACATTCTCTGAATGCACGGGGTTGCTTCCCACATCCAGGTCTTTGCTTGTGCTGTTCCCTCTGCCTGGAATGCCTTCTGTCCACATGCCCCCGAACATCAGGTCTCTCCATCGGATCCTCACCCACCCCTCAAAGTTAGTCTTCGTCTAGAAATACTTCTTTTTTTTAAGATTTTATTTGTAAGAGACAGAGGCAGAGGGAGAAGCAGGCTCCCTATGGAACAGGGAGCCCAATGCAGGACTTGATCACAAGACCCTGGGATCATGACCTGAGCCAAAGGCAGACACTTAACTGACTGAGCCACCCAGGCACCCCTAGAAATTATTCTAGAATCCCGCAAGGATTTGCCCAGTATCTATTATTTACTTGCCCTGGGGAGTTCATGTGATTCTCCATAAATGCTTCAGCATTCGTTCTGTATTTTTAAAAATTCTCTACAATGTACAGTTGGTGCTCAATGTGTGTGCTGGCGTAAACCTTTTTCTCTGACTCTCATGTTCAGGTTGTGTGTAGATGTATACTTGCACCTCTCAGCCGCCATCCCCCCAAGTAGAGAGCTTCCGGGGGCAGGGCCTGTGACTCCCCCTGCCCACTGTGTCCTCCCAAGCTGTCTCAGGTCCCCAGTTTGTAGAACACAGTGGTCTCAGCCTCGCCCTTGACTTGATTCTCTGTCTATAAGCCTACTTCTCCCATGTGCCTCTCCAGCCCAGACCTCTGCTCCAAACCCCACACCCATCCACCTGCCTGTGCCACACCCAGCAGCCCAAGTCCTAACCATTTCTCCACGGCCGTCCCGATGAGCCAGAGACCCTGGAGTCCTCCGCCTGTCCCTCTCCCTTTCCCATCAAGCTGGACCAGCTCCAAGGTCCGTTTTACGCTCCACATAGCTCTCAAGTCCTGCCCCTCTCCTCCACGTTCCCAGCCACCATCCTGTTTGAACCTCACCCAGATGTCTGTCCAGGCCTCCTCTCTGAACTTCCAGCTTCCATCTACCCCTCTCCATCTCCTCGGGCAGCCAGAGGGAGCTTTTCAAAACAGATCTGGCCCTGCCACCCTTCCCTTAACACCTTCCAGGGCTCCCCAAATCCCTTAGAGGAAAGCCCCAACATTTCAGTCTGCCCATCCTCCTGGGGAGCCTTCCCCTCCCCCTGCGCTCCCAGCCTTCCTGCTCCCCAGGGGCCCACCCACCTCAGGCCTTCTGCAGAGCCGTCCCCTCCTGGAACACTGTCCTCCCCACTGTCCACCCCTTCCTCCTAACTCCCTCCTCCACCTTTCGGTTTCAGCCCACCTCCTACCTCAGCAAAGCCCTTCTCGACCCCAGACCAAGATGGACCCACCTGCTTTCAAGGAAAAACACATTCTCTAAGAGCATCATTCTCAGTTTGTTACTCATTCGAATTGTATTTGCCACTTAACACATTTCCTGAGCATTTACTCTGTCCCAGGCCCCGGGAACTGACATCTAGTGAAAGAAACACAGTAAACAGGCCAAGAAATGAACGTGTGCCATAATGTCAATCAAGCACTGGTAAGAAGTTAAGGATGTGGATTTTGGGGAGCAGGAATGCTATTTAGGGTGGTCAGGAAGAGCTGAGGAAGTGGCAGTGCAACAGGGCAGGGACCAAGGTGAGGTGAGTGAGACATTGGCCTCAGGTGTGAAACTTAAGGGGATACAACAAAACAAAACAAAACCATGGTGCTCACAGTTTTAGATAAAAACAGAATCAGTAGGGGCGCCTGGGTGGCACAGCGGTTAAGCATCTGCCTTCGGCTCAGGGCGTGATCCCGGCGTTCTGGGATCGAGCCCCACATCGGGCTCCTCTGCTATGAGCCTGCTTCTTCCTCTCCCACTCCCCCTGCTGTTCCCTCTCTCGCTGGCTGTCTCTGTCTATGTCAAATAAATAAATAAAATCTTTAAAAAAAAAAAAAAACAATCAGTAACAGCGCTGAGCCATATTGAAGCCTGAGGCAAGAGGAGAAATCGGTAAGACCCAGCCTGTGGTCCGGAGCAGGGAGCGACGTGATGCAGGGAGCGAGGTGACACTGGATAGACAGGAGCACTGACAGAGGAGGTCGGACGACTCCAGGGCTGACAAAACCGTGCATCTGATCACCATCTGTCCCACCCCCACCCCCATTCCCACTCCCCTGCGACACCCAGGGGTCGGAGCCAGCTCGCCAAGCTAGGGCCCGCACCTGGCACAGACTAGGCGCTAACGAGCCCCGCCGCGGAGACTGCGGCGTTGCTGCTCGCGGCCACCAGGGGTCAGCAGAGCGCCGCCTGCCCAGGCCTGGCCGAGCCCGGCCGCGTGGGCAGCCGGGTTGGTGGCGGCTTAAGGGAGGGCGGATCGGGAAAGCACGGTTAGAGGGACCCGCGGGGACTGGGGAGGAGGCGGGTTCTGAGAAATGGGGCTGGAAGTGGCCCAAGAGCGGCCTGAGAAGCAGCGGGACGAGCTACTGCCCCTGTTATTCCATCCACCCACCCGTCCATTTCTTTATAGTCACTCAGCCTCTGCGGTGGGGGGCCAGGCGACACAGGGTCTTGGAGGGCAGGCTAGTGAACTCCAAGTGCGTCCGCAGGGCGCTGGGGAGCCATAGACGGGCTTGAGCAGGGAGAAACTGGGTTGTATGTGCAGGAGCTCAGGGGTTGCTGAGATACAGGCTCGCAGGCACTCAGGGCACGCAGTTGATACCAGTGTTAGCAAGGCAAGTAATGTTAATAAAAGCTAATGATGTGGGGACACTTACAAGGCAACAGGCTTTGTTTTAATCATTTTTTAATCATTTCAACTCAATTGTCACACAAACTCTAGGATGAGGCTTTATCATTAGCCCCATTTTCCAGATGAAGAAACGGAGGCGCAGAAGGGGCAAATGATTTGTCTGAGGTCACAAGTGAGTGAGGGGGAGTCAAGATCTGAAGCCCAGCTATCTGACCAGGAAGCCCATGGCTCTTCCTGTGGCTGCCCTTGCCAATGACCAGCAACAGAAATGGATTCCCTCACGGTTCTCCCAGCCCCAAATCAAGGCGCCGGCGGGGCGTGCATGCTCCCTCCGAAGGCTCTAGACGGGAATGGTCTAGATCACTTGTGGCTGCGGGTCAAATAAAATCACATAAGGTCAAATAAGATCACTTTCACCAGTTCCAGGGTTAGGATGCGGATAGATCTTTGGGGTGGGGGCCACTACTCAACCCCCTACACTCTTCTCCACATTCCGTTTCCCTCACCCTGCTGCCTCCTCAGCTGGTATTCAGGCCCTTGTCCCCTCTCCAGGGGGAGTCTGCAGGGTTGCGGAGAGAAAGGCTCTCTCTCTCTGGAAGGTGTGCCCTTGGGTTGGGAGAGGCTGTTGACCAAGCCCCTGAGCATCCCCGCGCATGCCTGCTGGCTGCACCTGACCATGGCGGTCTCTGCGCCATCTCTGTGGCTGGCCCCCTAGGCAAGGGGGTCAGGGTGACCACCATGGGCTGCTTGCTCCCCAGGGGAGTGCACTGGTGTGTTTGCTGCTGGCTACCAAAATGAATGTGGGCCTGTGGTCTTGCCAAGTGTCACCTGGGGGCAGAGGACCAGCCCAGCGATGCATCTCGCTCTGTTCCATCGAGGCTCATTGTCTTCTTTCTGTACCTGTGGATAGGTGACAGGTGACAGGTTAGCCCTTCCATCCTCTTGGAGATGAGAGTTCTTCCCTGACACTTCGGGTGGCCTGAAGGGGACAACATGGGGCCAGGAGATGGGAGGCCAACTGGGCAGCAAGGGGGTTGAGGCAGAAGCAGGCACTCGGGGGACATCCACATATCAAGCCAGGGGACCCTTAGATGTGGGGCCATTGATGGAGTTGGTGGGTGGGGCTTTTTTTTCATCCCCAACTTATTCTTACTAGTAATTGTCAGTATTTGACCAGCCAACCTAAAATTGTGTGTGCACCTGCATGCGTGCACACACACACACACACACACACACACACACACTGCTTTCTTTGTTTTCTCTAGCACTTAGCTCCATCTGACATTTTTTCCCCTTGTTTTCTCTCTTGTCCGACACCCCCACTAGGACGGGCACCCAAGTGACAGGAATCCCTGCCCATCTCTGCCCTGCCGGATCCCTAGAGCGTCTGGGACACACTAGGTGCTCAAAAAATGTCTGTGGATAGAAGGATCAAAAACAAAAGCAGGACAAACTCTGGGACCAAACTGGGCTGCCCAGGTCTCAAACAACCCCAAACCACGGAGTCCCCCTGGCCCCTCCTCTCTTACATCCGGTCCTCAGGCAATCCCTCATCACTGCCTTCGGGACGTTTCCAGAACTTGACCACTTCTCCCCATTCCGCTGCCTCCTGGTCCGGCCGCTATCACCTCCTGCCTGGACTTTTCCATCCAGTCGCCTCTTCAACGGGGCCCCCTTTTATTCGCCTCCCGAATCCCATAAAGATCTGGTCTGTCTGGTCCACTTATGTTTCCCCAGCCACATAGTAGGTATCCACACCTTTTTTAGGATGGAGGAATTGGATCATGTTTACTTGTATACTCTCATTAAATGCATCCATGGTCCAACAATTAATTAAAAGAGCTCTGAAAGCTGTACGATGCAAAATAAATCTCCCCTTGCAACCGAGTTGCCTTAAAAAAAAAGAACCCAGGGGCGCCTGGGTGGCACAGCGGTTAAGCGTCTGCCTTCGGCTCAGGGCATGATCCTGGCGTTCTGGGATCGAGCCCCACATCAGGCTCTTCCGCTATGAGCCTGCTTCTTCCCCTCCCACTCCCCCTGCTTGTGTTCCCTCGCTGGCTGTGTCTATCTCTGTCAAATAAATAAATAAAATCTTTAAAATTTACAAAAGAAAAATACTGAGGCCCAGAGAGGTGACGTTCCTTGCCCAGAGTCACACAGGAGTACGTGGCAGACCTGGGATTCGAACCTCAGCAAGCAGGCTCTTAGCCTTGACAAAATCTGTGTGTATGTAAGCATAACTCGATTGCGTAGCATGAGTGCCCCTCTCAAGGCCTGGGATAGCATCTGCCCAGGCCACACAGCCAGGAAGCGGTGTCAGGAAATAGAAGCCACTGATCTGATCCTGAATCCCTACCCTGACACCCCATCGAGTCTCTCTGGGGATAAATAGGAAAATATTATTGGCTGAGAGACCAACATAACCAGGCTATAAAGTCTCTCCATGCCTCAGTTTCCCTAGCTGTAAAATGGGTTTAGTAATAGAGCCCAGCTCAGAACCTTGCTATGGAGAAAAGAATGGGCGGAACGTAAGTGATCCCTAAGCTGTTCACTGCAGTTAACATGAGCAGGTTGGGGGCCCCTGGGGGGCTCAGATGGTTAAGCGTCTGGCTTCAGCTCCGGTCATGATCTCCAGGTCCTGGGATCCAGACCCTCATAGGGCTCCCAGCTCAGCAGGGAGCCTGCTTCTCCCTCTCCCTCTGCCTCTCCCCTGCTTGTGCTCTCTCTGTCTCTCTCTCTCTCTCTCAAATGAATAAATAAAATCTTTGAAAAAAAAAACAAAAACAAAAACACGAGCAGGTTGAAGAGTGTTCCTATCAGGGGCACCTGGCTGGGTCAGTCCATAGAGCATACAACTTTTTTTTAAGATTTTATTTATTTATTTGTCAGGCAGAGAGAGAGAGAGAGCACAAGCAGTGGGAGCAGCAGGCAGAGGGAAAAGCAGACTCCCCGCTGAGCAAGGAGCCCGAGATGCGGGGCTCAATCCCAGGACCCTGAGATCATGACCCGAGCCAAGGACACATGCTTAACCGACTGAGCATACAGCTCTTGACCTTGAGGTCGCCACGCTGGGTACAGAGCTTACTTAAAAAAAAAAAAAAACTGTTCCTGTCTGCCAGTACACAGGACCGTTCAGAGGTGTGTGACTCAGTTTCTCGATCTGTCCAACCAGAGGCAGGCCCGTGCCTGGTTGCCCAGGCCTCTCTGCCTGGCTGACTCCTAAGACTCCGTCTTCATGGATTGCACTGGGGTCTCCTAGGAGGAGCTCAGATGTGAGGGTTCCCATCTTTGCACTGGTGGGGGGAGTAGATAATGTTAGGAGCTAGTTGGACAGTTAGGTAGTCAGGCCCAGGGTCCCCAGTAAGAAAATATAGAAGTCTGGACAACTAAGATAAAGCAGCCCTGACATCCTGTTTTGCAGCTTAGACGGGACCACGCTAGCATTGTGTTTTGCAGCCTTTGCAGAAATGATTTCTGCAAAACGTCCTAAAATAAAACAATCAACCTCAGAGCGTTTGTCACTATCACGAGCAAGGGGCAGTTAAGACAGAAGCCCCCAGATGTCAGCCCCAAAAGACTATCCCCAGGTAAGCATTAACCTAATCCGCAGGCAGATCGTAAACAAAGCCCTGATTGGCACCACTCAGCACACCCTGGTTGCTCAAGAGAGTTCGGCAAAAGAGCTCATAAAAGCCCCTAAACTTAGAAACTGCAGGGGCACCCCTCTCGGGCCCCCTCCCTCTCCAGGAGCTTTGCACTATATTGCTCAATAAACTTTGCTGCCCACCACTCTTCCTAGTCCACCTCTTCATTTTTGGAAGCTGCGTGACCAAGAACCTTGGGCACTAAAGGAATAGAAATCCTGTAGCAGTAAGACCCCAGGATTCTGATCTCTGAAGGTCTTCCGACACCTGCGTCCCAGTCCCTGAGAGGGGGTAGGTCCGGACGCCCACGCCTGGCCTTATAAGAGTGAGGGGGGTCTTGGGTGCAGGGGTCCCCTTCTTGTGGAGGGCATGCTCACACCCTGAAATTCTCTCCTGGGAAAGGAGGGTCTCGAACGTCTGGATTCGCATCCCTGGCGCGGGTACTGAAGGCTAAGTCTCCACCCCGACAGGGGGCTTGGGCTGGGTGCGTGGTTGCCCGCCTTGTCCCGAGGGGCTGCTGGAGCACGGGGTTCTCTTGGGGGAGGAAGATGCTATTTCCTCCGTTTAGAGTATGGAGACTCCGGTGTTCCCCTCTCGAGATGGGGAAGCTCCATCTCCGAGGTTCTCATTCTGGTGGGAGGGGGGCCGGACCCCCGAAGTTGCCGTGGGCGGAGAGGACTCGGGCACCGGGGAGGCTCAAGAGTTCCCTCGCTGGGAACCCCCTACCACAGCAAAGGCCGGAGAGGCTGGCGCGGGGCTGGACCGAGGGGGTGGAGACTAGGTGGGCGGGGCTCCGCAGACACCGCCCCCGCCTACCAGCGCGGTCCGCGCGTCTCCCAAGTCTGCGAGGCCGCGGTGGGCGCGGAGAACCAAGCGCCACAGCCCGCGCGCCCCGCCGAGCCCGGCCTGCCCCGGGGTCTATGGGGCCACCCCTCTGCGCCGCCCGGCCGGCCCCACGCCGCGCCCGGAGCCTGCCCCGCGGCCAGGTAAGGGCGCTGTGGGTCCTGCGGGTAGGGACGCCGGGAGGCGGGCAGGAGGGGACAGGGAACTCCTGGGTCCTGAAGAAACAGGGGGCCGCAACTCCAGTGTGCAGGGGGCTAGGGTATCAGGACGCCTGTATCCTGCGGTTGGGGGAAGGGGTACACGGATGTTTGGGTCCCGGAGAAATAGGGGGCTGGGTACCTGGACACCAAGGTCTAGGGCATCTGGGCACCTGGTTGGAGAGGCTTGGAGGCGGCCTGGCTCCTGGGGGCGGGGTGGGGGAGGGAATCCTTAATGCCTAGTCCCGGAGGAATGAAGACCTAATTGAACACGTTCCTGCTTCTGGAGGATCTGAATACCAGGACACCTGGGCCCCGAGTGTCGGGTCCATCCTGCAGGCGTCCTCTGGCTGATGCTCTGGCCACTGCATCGGGGGCTGTGGCTCTCACGCCCGGGTCTCCGGGAAGGAAGTTGTGGTTGCCGAGATTTGGCGGCCGGGACACATGGCCACACCCCAAGGGCCTGGGAGGTGGTCCCTGAGCAGGGCATGGGGAGGGGTCCCTGCCCTCTGCCTCCCTTACGTCCTTAGCCCAGACAGGGAAATGGGCGCACCGCGGATGCGGGCAAACGGACTCCTGGGATGGGCTAGGAGAGCGGATCCCCGGGACAGAGGGCTCTGGGGGCAGGAGCCGGGGGGCCTGGGCCCCGGCGAGGCGCCTGTCCCCCGCCCGCCCGGCTTGGGCATGCTTGGCACGCAGCGCGCGGGCCAGTCGGATCCGTATGCGCGCCGCGTGCGCCTATTGGTATGCGGGAGCCGGCCCGGCGCGGGCGTGAGGCGGCCGCGCTGGCGGGCGGGCGCGGGGGAGGCGGCGGCGGCAGCGGCGGGGGACGGCCTCCCCCCCCGCCTCGCCCGGGGCCCGGCCGGGG